>NC_087254.1:1844102-2144102 GCF_037042905.1 Lytechinus pictus | reverse complement strand
TGAATATCAAACATTTTTCAAGTCTTTATTTCCTTTTCAAGTCTTTATTTCCTTTTCTAGATTTATAATCAAAATTTTCACATGATATATATTTCTTAACTTTAAATCAACCAAGTAGAGCTATGTAAATAATGGTGTCGAGGAGAATTTGTCAATTTTCTTGGTCAAAGAAAAAAAAGCGGGATGAATCAGGCTTAGGGTATACCCATTTTGTGTCATATCCACTTGGTCTAACACCACTAAGTAGACACATTGGAAATGAGATCAACAGGGCATTGTACAAAATTGATTTGTGCAAGTTTGAATATTTTCTTTGCTAGCAAATAATCAAGTTGTGTTATCAATATGGAGTTTTTCTATCTGTGCCATAGGTACGGAGAGAAGCTCATCGTTATCTGAAGCAGATTGAGATGAGAGAGGAGGGTGGGACGCCCTCTATTGTTGGTGCTATCAGAGCAGGACTGGTAATGCAGCTCAAAGAAACTATTGGACATGAAATGATTATGAGAAGAGAGAAAGAAATATGGGGGTAAGATTTCATTGTTGAGTTTGCTAAATGTTTTGTTTAAAAGTATGTTTAAATGCATATTTTAAAATTATTTCATCAAAATGCAGAGCTTAATACAGTGATGATATGGATAGGAATTGATCAATATAAAATGCAACAACCTAATTTTAAAAAAATACTGGGGGGGGGACTGAAAAGGGACAATAAAACATTTTAGAGAAAGATGAAATGACAGTGTAATCTCAATTGAATCATAGTTCTAAATCATTGTTAGAAGGAAAAAAGATTTGGTTGCCACATATGAAAATTTGCAATCTGCTATTTGAAGTATGATTAACCCCTATTGACTCTATTGACTTATGAACAAACTTGGAATATTGTGGCTTATTGCAATACCTTATGAATAATGATAAGTAACAATAATGATATTGGATTGATATTCTTTATGAGATATCAGAAATATTGTACTAATCTATGATTCATAGGATATAGGCCCATACTCTGAATATTCCATTCTGAGCCATCTAATATGTGACCACCAAACCAACAATAAATCATCAGGGAAATATAAATATAAATAGCCAAAATAATATTTTTTTCTCTAAAAAGTAAAAATTTGCTAATCTGAAAGAGTAATCCTTCTGCTTTATACTGTCAAAATTTGTAGTTGTGAAGTTGAATGAACGAATAGATACTGTATACAACGGTTTCTTTGACACCATTTTTCGTGGACTGTTTGGAAGTTTCATTGAGATTGCACAGTATGCACATCTTATGCTTGAGTGAACCTTGAAATTCAAACCTTTGAAAATCTTGCTGAGCTTCTTCTTCACCCAAGTCCTTGTGTAGGTTATTATTGATCACTTTTTGAAGTTATTTATCATTTTAAATTAGAGGATGTGCTTTTTTAAGATCATTGAAAATCTCGATTCATTTTGGGTGACTTGTTGTATAGTGTGTATCAAAAAAAAGTTTATACTTTGAAATATTCCTATAAAATGATATACGTGGTATGTATAGTATTCTGAAGTCTTTTCCACATTTATATATTGGTACAGGTCTCCTTAAGCGAATTATGATATTATTTCAACATAGTTTTCTGCTAGAGCAAGCACCACCTACTTTTAAAAAGGTCATGAAAAATAATTTGGCCAACACTTGCAAATAGTTATATAGATGAAGTAGACGTTTATCATGAACAGCACATGGACTTTAGCTAAGGCCATTATTTTGAAGACATCTCTTTCCTTTCTAACTTTTTTCCTTGGCCAAAACACTCCCTCGATTGCCACTGCCACCCCACATGCCTTGACCATCGTTATGATACTTGCTTTTTACCCAATCTAGTCCGGGGGTACTTTGGGAGATCATATGGCCGCGCAATCTCAAGGGGGCCTGAGAGACCCCCCTTGAGATCTTTGCAGAAAATTGGCACGCAGGTTGTCTGGGATATAACCTACAAAATTCTGTATTAATTTATTTCTTGTAAATTGCTATTAAGTGATTATGCTAATTTATGCGTAATTAGTATGCAAAATCATACTCTTTCCTCTAACTCCCTAATTGAAGTTCCAAATGTTCTAATTTTTGGTTAGAAACTTTTTGTGGTGTTCTTAGCAAATGTACATGAAAAAAATTTGTGATATCAGATGAATTTTTTATGTATTATGTTGTTTTTTGCAATTTCTGGTCTGACATGCACTTAGAAAATGTTGCGTAATTTCGGAACCGCGTACATGGGCGTCGCAAATTTGGTCTCAAAAGATGAGCAAGACTTGAAAGTAAAAATTCAGCGAGCGGCGCAGTCAAAAAAAAATTCCGCAGCAAAAATATTGCGCGAATCATTGAGGGGGGCCTCCGAGGCCCCAGCCTACATAGGGTTAAATGTAGCAGTAATTTTTATGAAAAAATAGGCATGATTTTTTTTTCTTCTATGTCTAGGGAAGTGGTAAAACACATTTGAAATGATGAATGCAACGTACATCTCCTTTAATGAAAAATTATAATAAAGGAAAATGCTAGAGGTGTCTGAAATTAACTTTTTTTTACATTTATTGTTTTAAATCCAGAAACAAGCTGAAAGTTATGTTGTTAACCTAGGCTTAAAATGTTCATTCAGGATCCAAAGTTGTTATAAAAGTTACATTGTATCTGTTTTATTTCCATTGACCCAAAATACCAAAAAAAGAGAATTGCACAGCATGGTCAGTCCGTTTTTCACTCTTTTCCCTTGACACACAGTGAAAATCCTCATATTTACCCAAACCAAATTCTGTTAGCTTTACATAAATGGATAGTGCTTACCAGTATTCAGATGTATCATTCTGTCAAAAATGTACTTTCATCTGATAGATGAGACCAAAGCCCAAGACTATACGTGCAAAAATATATCCCCATGTTGTATTTTTTTTTTTCAATTTTGGGGACTTTTTCAAAGTGTAAACTTTTTATTGATACAGATGGTGATGGCCGGTCACATGTAATATATATTATGTTCAATTGTTATCTTGGTCCACACAGCTCTGTTCTAGAACGTTTCTCCTCCTGTCCTAACCTGGTCATCCTAGGGAGTACATCCCAGCCACGCCTTCCTATCATCTCATTCCTGATCCGTCATCCTCACACCAAACAATTCCTCCATCATAACTTCATCTGTGCTCTACTCAACGATGTCTATGGTATACAGGCTAGGGGAGGATGTGCATGTGCTGGTCCCTATGCACAGGTATGACAGCTTCCGGTTTATTTCATTCTTGTCTCTGATTCAGTTACCTATGGCTTGGCTCTTTGGCTTAGAGTGCATTTAGATTTATGAATATCATAGAGTTTAAACTGCAAGTGATACCTTTGAATGAGGAATGAACAATTTTATATCAGCTTCTATTTTTTTCTTTTATCCTCTTAATTGAGGTATTTATTCACAATAACATGTACATATATACACAAACAATTAAAAAAATCAATTCACTTCAATAATGCAATAATATGCATTAGTGCATTAATGCATTAATTTTGAATATCACATTTTTTCAAAATTCCGAACTTGCTTTTTCGTTTACATAAACGTTCTAAATAAATAATCATAGTAAGCTTGAATTCAATCCATAAAGAATTCGCATCATATCTTTTTCCTTTGAATATACTTTTTATGTAATTTTGATAAATAACAAATTGAGCAATAACACAAAATAAATTACACATAACATTGCTGGAACTTTGCAGATCATAACCTATGATTAATGTTTTTTCATCTATAGTAATAGTAATCTTGAAAATATAAAATACCAACCTTTCTATAATTTTCCAAAAAAATCGAACATATTTACAATACAGTATGAAATGAAAAGTGGTATCAACTTCTCCACAAATGTTACATGTGTTATTTTCTACTACATGCCACTTAAATAAATTGTCTCTTGAGGGTAAAATCTTGTCCAAAAATTCAAAACTAAATTGTCTAATTCTGTTATCCACAATTAAATGCAACTTAAAATAAAATACATGGTTCCAATTAACGGAAACTGGTAATGAGAAAAGATTAGACCAAAAAGATACAATGCCTAGTTCTTCCGATACCTCCGAACATAATAAAGAATATATCTTTCTTGTTGGTAAATAATCTAGAGTTATTTGTTCTCCACTTTTTAATGAAATTAAGATTCATTCACTTTTTTTTAATTCGAGTAGATAATTTTCCTTAAACAAACTTATTCAACCAATAAACAGGAAAGACTTTTTTAATTTAGCATATTCTAAATCAAATAAAATTTGAGAAGAATAGACAGATTTATTCAAAATATTTGGTGCTAACCACTGACGATTTCTTATAACATCTTTTACCCTAATTATACCTGCATGCTTCCATTTCTCAAATACCAACATACGTTTATTAAAAGTAATATTGCTGTTATTCCAAATGATTTCATTTTCAATGTTTGAATCAGCTTCTATTAGTATATAAAGAAATGAATTGATTTGACATCAGCTTTTCTTATTATTAATGATATGTATTTTTTATATTTCTATATTACCCCATTTTGAACACTTATTCTTTTTAATTTTTTTTTTTTTTTGGGGGGGGGGTGGTTGCCATATAAAGCATTTGTGCATCTCTTTTAATAAAATATGGGATATCTCAAAGTTAAATGTAGCCAGTCATGAACCATGGTACAAATAGCTATTAATTGTTCTTTGTCTATTAAGTTATATGATCATCTTTTACAAAATTATAATGATACTAATAATCAGTGTATATAGAGTGTATATCACTTAATGTAACTATATTTCTATACGCTTTAGAAAATAGAAAGAAAAAAGACGTGTTGCTAAATTCACTTTGTTAAATTTAGGTGCATTTCGAATAAGTAAGTTTTAAGAGATGTTTTATTTGTCAACTGAATCAATTATTTTACATTAATTTGGGAGACTGTTCCATAAAACAGAAGCTGCATGAGCAAATGAACATTCACCATATGTTTTTGTTGATATTGGAGGAACGATTCAATCAATTCTTACTGTGTGAACATAAATGACGTGTTGGCTGCCTTATAGATGGTTACTAAATCATTTAAGTATGAAGGAGCAAGTCTATAGACAAATTGATATACTAGTAAAAAAAATTATTAAATTAAATTAAAAACTGGACTGGTAACCAATGTAGATGCTGTGATACGGGATATGTTATCACATTTCTTTGTACAAGAAATGTGTACAACAAACAAGTTGCGCTGCAGAATTTTTGGATAGTTTGGAGTCTTTGAATTTGGCAATGAGGTAAGTGAATGTGTAAATTACGCAAAACTCAACATGATCAAAGTGGCACATAACAAATGCATGGACTAGACGTTCCGTTGTTTTTTGGTCAATAAAATCACAAATGGAGTTGTTCAACATTTTTGTGTAACAAACTGTTCTAGGAGGAGTTTGTCATCAAATGTTACCCCAAGGTTTTTGTAAGAAATAAAATAAGAACAATATTTACAAAACTGATATGATCATTTCCCAACACAGGACTTGCTTGGTATTGATGAAGATTTGGCGGAGCAATTTGAAGATATGTTACTTGAAGACAGGTAAGTGAATATAATGCACAGATTGGATTAGTGAAGTAGTCTTCTTAAATTGAATTTCATTTGAAAGCATTATACTTTGACCTGATATATGGTTAAACAAAATTATTTTAAAAATTTCTTTGAGAAATCAAGTAATCTGTGTTTCCCCTATTAGGGAGCTTTAGATAAAAATAAAAAACGCAAACCAGGACATGGAATATTCTCTCCCTACAACCTCAGTCGAAAACAGATGTTTTATTCAGTTTTATTCAATTCATCTATATGTAGTTGGTACAAAAAATGTTAAAACGGCTGTTTTCTACTCGCCATAGATCAAATGTGACAGAGATTTGAACACTGCATTCTCCTTATTAGGGAGCTTTAGATTTCACAATGTCGTGGGTGGGGGTTGGACCTTGCTAAGGGACCGTACAGTTCAATAAAGAAACCGGGACACCAGATCTAGGGCAGTTTCATTTAATCGGCGTCATAGGAAACATAAAAAAAACCCTGTAAAGATACATAAACAAAAACCGCAATAAATTACATGTATTATATTACAGATTCAAATAATCAATGACAAAGTTCACATGTAAACAGTTCCCATCTCATCACTTGATAGTTCTGTAATGCTTACAAAAATGAAACAGACTTCTTGTCATTAAAGTTTAACGCCTCGCTGCAAACAATCTTGAATTTTACCAAGTTAAATTCAGTCGAAACTATTTCCCTTGTAAGAATTCAAAATAATTATGTTTTTACAACAACTTATTTTCTTGCCTACTATAAATTCAGCATAAGCCTATAAAATCCCTCTTTGTTTTAGTACAAAGCACCTCGAACAATATCTAGTATAATACCAATACCAGCTTATTCACTCAACTCTTGCATCTGTTCAATCTATTTCGTATAAGATTAACTAAACTGTCAAAACAAATCCTCTGTAACACCGTTTGACAATATTATAAGACATTATAAACTCATTAATGCAATCATCCTAATATCAGACATTAATACATGATACACATCTGATGATATAAGAAACAAAACTCTAAGATGCCTACCCAAGGTCAGAAAAAGGTCAATCAACTGCTTCAAACTACAGGCTGCCACTACCAGTACAACAGACTGCAACCCACAGACTGCAACCCCTGGACTGCAAACTCCACAGCCACTGCAAGCCCCACAGTAGCTCACTACCAGCCACTGCCACCCACTGCTACAGGTAGACCCACTGCCTATTGGACCAGCTGAAGTCCCAATTCTCCCAGCTATAAATAAGAAGTTAATTTATTCATCACCAACAATTCTACACTCGAAATACTCTCAGAAGTATATGAATTATCATATTATTTACGGAATAATCATCTTATAATTTGCTTTCAGTGTAATGTTACAGTGTAATCACTTCATGATCTTATACATACATTTTATATCTTCGATTCATGGGCGCGGCCATCTTGAGAAGTCGGATAAAATGGCGCCCTCTACGTTCGTAAATGCTGAACCAAAAACAATTAAATCACTCCTATAACAAGCAAGTATCTGAGCCTGTTATCTTTTAACATATTAAATCATTAACATCAAATACTGAAAACCCGATAAATCTCTATTTGGAGATAACCACAGAGCATTTGCATCATTTCCCACAATTTGTTACAGAAATCGAAATTCTTATCCTTCAGACGCATCAAAGTCAAGACATGGAAAGTACTCAAAATAATCTCTTAAATCCAGTTAAAATAGTTACAAATACTCTTAGAATTATTCTCAGCATTAAAGTGACTTCTTATAGACTTAAAATGCTATATAAAAGTTTACATACCGAAGAAATCTCCAACACACGTTTAAAACTTCTCGTGCTCTGCCTACAAACACGTCCGTGCACGTAGATCTTCAAATGCCTTCTCCTAATCAAACCACACCCAAAGGGCTATCACACGTGAAACGGTACGAGTACGACCTAATTAAAGATGCATATATCAATGCGCTTCAAAAAAAAGTAAATTCGGCCTAGTACGATTACGTAACCTAGCGTAAATATTCGAAACACCTGGTTCAGATACGCAGATCTCACCGCACAAATTAAATCCTTATAAATTTCGCCTTCACAAAATTCCATTTCCCGACATCTTCCCCGCTTGTTACGTTGTCGTCCCCGACAAACTACATCTATAATGATTAACCCCAAAAATATACTTGAATCGATACACAAATCCATTGATTTTATCAATTTCAAAACAATTATAGCAGAATATCTATGAAATTTGATTTCACACCTTTTATAATATATTTCAGAAACTGAACACTATATCCATTCTCTGTCAATATATAATATGACCCACAAAGAATTTCATATTTCATAGCTCAAAATAATTCAATCTCATACTCCTATCCTATATATACATATATATGTCACAAACCGGTCTCTATCAATATATGACAAAAAAAACAAATGTCACATTTCCAAAATATCAATCGTATACTACTGGAAAAGGAACCATTAGTAGCTGCACCAGCATCTTTGTAATGAAAAGATATTTGAATATACTGACAAACCACTTTTTCTCTAGAACAGGAAACAAAGTAATGCCAAATTCGGAAATTCAATACTTTTCCCACTGTTGCTATTAACCTCCTTTTCTTTTAGAAAAATGAACCCCAAAACATTAATCATGTATTAAATCAAGTGCAAAGTATCTCCTTCCCCGCTTGTGTCATAAATAATCTGTACATTTACATTAACAAGTGGGAAGGCCTGTGATGGAGGACGTGGGTAATCGAAAAGGATATCGATTTACACCCTTATTACTTCGCGCCGAACGTCGGACCGGGGCTCTTACTTCGAGTTCCGGATTCCTCAGACCCTGTCTACTCGATAGATAGAGCCAACCTGGGATATCGCCCTCATCATCACTGTCATCATTGCCGTCGTCATTTCGGTTCTCGATGTCGACATCATCAACGTTATCATCAACGTGACGACTAAGTTCACTCTCTGCTTCAACATTATCCTGAGGGTAAGGGAAAATCTGGTCTATCCCTCTATCTTCCTGACGAGGATCTTCAACTAGGCGACGTCGATTTACCCACTTACATGTAGCTTCTCCTCCAGTAACCGGGCGGATCTGGTAGACATCCTCTTCTTTGTTCTTTGCAACAACGATGTAGGGTCTTTCATAGAACTTGTCTACAAGTTTATGTCTGCCTGTGAATGCATCACGATGGAGTAGCACCCTGTCGCCTATTCCCATGGCAGCAACAGATCCTCTCTCTTTCTTCTGTTGTCTCTTTTCCTCCTTCATGGCATCCTCTCTCTGCCTATCAGATACTTTCCGACAAGCCTGGTCTGGATGGAGTCTCCGATAAGGCAGTCTAATTGGCGGGCCATCACTCAGATTTATCTCATGTGGGACAATACTACACTCCCCCAAGTCAAAGGGTCCTGCTGAAAATACATCAGTGTGCTTTGTCAAGAGTTCAGAGACTTTCTGCTTCTCATCAGCTGATAGTCCATCTAATTGCACACCTAGGGGAAGGCAGGGATCACCACTGCGTGGGCCAACTCCATCTCCATCATCCTTACATGGCTCATGCTCGGTGACAACGTTGCACAGAGAAACAAGTATGCTATCTGCTTGTACCACACTCAAGAGGGGGTGCCTTTCAACTAGGCGCTCCTTGTCCCTAATCTGGTCTAGGATATTACATCCTACAAGTATCGAGGTACGATTACTGTTCTCTCTGTCTTGAGTGATCAGGAAGCTACCAAGTACCATCCGTCCCTCCACCTCAACTGGCACTTCAATATAGCCTTCCGTAACTGCGACTCCTCCGACGCCTACCACATTCAGGGAGAATGGCAATTGTCTCGGGCTTCCCAACTTGTCTTTGAGGTGGCTATGATAAACCGAAGAAGGAATTACCGACGTCTCAGCACCACTATCCAAAACGCAGTCAAGCTCTTCTCCACATATCAGAATCTTCGTCCTTGGGCATGAAGAAATCAACCTGGCGTATAGACCCTCATCACTGCACGAAGTAGCACCCATGCTTGACTCTTGGATTGTACCCATGTTAACCCCTGGATGCTGGCTGTTGTTACGCTCTGACATGACAGCTCGTCGGCCCTCTGGGCAGTCCTTCTTCATGTGTCCAGTCCCCTTGCAGCCGTAACACAAAGTAGGTTCTTGGCACTCTGATCTAGTGTGACCCTTCTTCCCACAATTATAGCAGGTCGTGTCCCTTTTTGCTTTACTGCTACGACCAGTCCTCTGGTTGTTGTCCTTATTCATGTGACTCACAACTTCAACTAGGCTCGAGACCTGGTGAGCCAACTTTGAAATATCACTTTTCAATAATTCCATCTCTGAAGGGCTAGGAATCTCCCTCTTTTCTGCCACTGCCTCTTTCACCAGCACAGCCTTACTGGCAAACGTTTCTTGTCCTTCGAAAAACTCTAGAACCTCCTCTCTCATTTCTAGAAATGTACTTCCTCTTGAGGCGAGTTTAATTCGTCGTACCTCTCTCTTCATCCAAGGCTCCCTAATGCCGTTCAAGAAGTTCTCTTTGAGCGAACCATCCTTAAGGAGTTCCAGTGCCTTCTTTTCCTCAGAACTGGCCGCTTGCTCCATTCTTGAGTGTAATCGCATTAAGACTCTACTGTATTCGGCGAGTGACTCCCCTTCTTGCTGTACCCTTGAGTGAAGAGCGGCACTCAGCGATTGCACGGACTCCGCCGGACTGAAGAGCGACTTCAGGACAGTGACCAAAGAATCATAGTTGCCTCGCACACTGGAATTCCTACATAGCACCTCTTCTTTGGCCGATCCAGTCAAATGTTCAACCAAAGCCTGGGCCTTGTTCGTGCCTTCTAGCTTGTACCTACGGCAGTAAGTGTCAAACTCCTCGAGCCATTCGGTTAGGGAGGGCTCTCCTGGCCCCTTAGGCAGTCCTCTGAATTTCTGTAGCTTTACTGGTGGAGCTGGCGGAGCCTGCTGCACGGAAAGGCCTGTCAGAACACCGGTCAAGGCCTGCAGCATCTCGGACATCGACGCTTCTTCGCCGGGCATCGTTACAAGGGCTAGATTGGTCTTATTCGGGAGAAAAGGTTAATATACTGTACTTAATATAACCACAAGTACATAGTATACATCAGTGACAACAATTAATTTTTAACCTTTACCACTCAATTTAAAGTTCGTTCTTGACTGGCAAGACTTGGTTGACTTCACTGTGAAGACTTGGTTGACTTCACTGCGAAGACTTGCTGACTTGACCTCTATTACGGCTTCTCGGTTGACTGGTTGACCATGGGGTTTTGTTCCTCGACTCCTGACGGTCATCGGCGAAGACTGCGCAGAACCAGTGATCCCATCTTCGTCGCCAAATCTGTCGTGGGTGGGGGTTGGACCTTGCTAAGGGACCGTACAGTTCAATAAAGAAACCGGGACACCAGATCTAGGGCAGTTTCATTTAATCGGCGTCATAGGAAACATAAAAAAAACCCTGTAAAGATACATAAACAAAAACCGCAATAAATTACATGTATTATATTACAGATTCAAATAATCAATGACAAAGTTCACATGTAAACAGTTCCCATCTCATCACTTGATAGTTCTGTAATGCTTACAAAAATGAAACAGACTTCTTGTCATTAAAGTTTAACGCCTCGCTGCAAACAATCTTGAATTTTACCAAGTTAAATTCAGTCGAAACTATTTCCCTTGTAAGAATTCAAAATAATTATGTTTTTACAACAACTTATTTTCTTGCCTACTATAAATTCAGCATAAGCCTATAAAATCCCTCTTTGTTTTAGTACAAAGCACCTCGAACAATATCTAGTATAATACCAATACCAGCTTATTCACTCAACTCTTGCATCTGTTCAATCTATTTCGTATAAGATTAACTAAACTGTCAAAACAAATCCTCTGTAACACCGTTTGACAATATTATAAGACATTATAAACTCATTAATGCAATCATCCTAATATCAGACATTAATACATGATACACATCTGATGATATAAGAAACAAAACTCTAAGATGCCTACCCAAGGTCAGAAAAAGGTCAATCAACTGCTTCAAACTACAGGCTGCCACTACCAGTACAACAGACTGCAACCCACAGACTGCAACCCCTGGACTGCAAACTCCACAGCCACTGCAAGCCCCACAGTAGCTCACTACCAGCCACTGCCACCCACTGCTACAGGTAGACCCACTGCCTATTGGACCAGCTGAAGTCCCAATTCTCCCAGCTATAAATAAGAAGTTAATTTATTCATCACCAACAATTCTACACTCGAAATACTCTCAGAAGTATATGAATTATCATATTATTTACGGAATAATCATCTTATAATTTGCTTTCAGTGTAATGTTACAGTGTAATCACTTCATGATCTTATACATACATTTTATATCTTCGATTCATGGGCGCGGCCATCTTGAGAAGTCGGATAAAATGGCGCCCTCTACGTTCGTAAATGCTGAACCAAAAACAATTAAATCACTCCTATAACAAGCAAGTATCTGAGCCTGTTATCTTTTAACATATTAAATCATTAACATCAAATACTGAAAACCCGATAAATCTCTATTTGGAGATAACCACAGAGCATTTGCATCATTTCCCACAATTTGTTACAGAAATCGAAATTCTTATCCTTCAGACGCATCAAAGTCAAGACATGGAAAGTACTCAAAATAATCTCTTAAATCCAGTTAAAATAGTTACAAATACTCTTAGAATTATTCTCAGCATTAAAGTGACTTCTTATAGACTTAAAATGCTATATAAAAGTTTACATACCGAAGAAATCTCCAACACACGTTTAAAACTTCTCGTGCTCTGCCTACAAACACGTCCGTGCACGTAGATCTTCAAATGCCTTCTCCTAATCAAACCACACCCAAAGGGCTATCACACGTGAAACGGTACGAGTACGACCTAATTAAAGATGCATATATCAATGCGCTTCAAAAAAAAGTAAATTCGGCCTAGTACGATTACGTAACCTAGCGTAAATATTCGAAACACCTGGTTCAGATACGCAGATCTCACCGCACAAATTAAATCCTTATAAATTTCGCCTTCACAAAATTCCATTTCCCGACAACAACGTAGCCCATGACATGGAATCTTCTCTCCCCTCAACACTGCATTCTTCTTCTTATTTATGCTCATAAAGTTGAAGATATGTATCAGGAAGGAGAAACATAAAGGTATTGATATTGATTCAACAGTTATTGTGTTTTTCTTTTTATTCTCCAGTCGTCTTGATAGGGTTCATCTTCGGAGGTACAGTGAATATTCAGAGAAAGAGATTCTCAGGTAATTCATAATGTTTCATAGCATTTTACCATGTGCAATAGAATGTTTATGACTGGAAAATAATTCTATTTGTATTTTTTCATAAATAAAATTTCTGTCTATTGAACTTTATATCTTGGCCCTTCCACACAAAACTTAGCGGTCGATTGTCGGTCTGAATTTTAGGTTTGATTATGTTGATCATTGTGTGTAGTCAAGAATGTGAATCAATTGTAAATTCAATCGCTAATCTTTGTGTTACTCACCACTGATATTTTTTGTCTAAAAATGATGAAACCAACTATCCAGCAGTTTACTAGAATTTTCAGGCTGTCAATGAACTTTAGAGCAAATGCGAATCTTTAAAATAAAAGCAAGGAAAATTTCTTTTGGAAAGTTCAATTTGATAAATTTTGTTCTTCCCTGTAATGTCATTTGACTTTTTATTTTTATTTATTACAAAACTCCATTTACTTAGGGTGTGGATATTTTTGTTTACATGGAATTTATTTTTCTAGACCTGGTTTTGCAAGACTCAACTTCCCATTCTTCATGAGCGAGGAAGAGAAAGACTTTGTCATGGAAGCTGTTGCCATGGTTGCGGAAAATGGATGGAAACTTCTACCACAAGTAAGATTTGAAAAAATGCCTTAGTTAGATTTCTATACACCTTCTGACTTTTCATTCTACTTGTCTACAGAGAAAGCACTTGTATGTTTGAATGGAGAGGACCTATAGCTTTCTGTTTTTGTGGAAGGAATAAGGATTAATGCTACTGGAACTATTGAATTCAATTTGTTTCAAACTAGGTTCATCCTATCAAGCAGCTTTCAAGAAGTTCTTTATAAATTGTGATGACTGATTCTTGATAAACAATTTGAAATTCTGCTACATACAAAATGAAATTTACAAAATATATTGACAACTTTGTAAAATTCATTGTATGTGAAACTGAATATTAAGTGTGTGCGATAAATTGAGGAAGAGCTGTTTGAATACAATACATTTCAAATTGAGATGCTGTGCATCTGTCTTTCCACAAGCATTCATTGCCTATGTTTCAAGGCTCAATAAACAAAATGGAGAAAATGTTTTGACATTTCAATGTCATGATGTCAATACCATTGCTGTATTGACTGTGATTGTGGAGGCAAGACTGTCTTGGGTGTTACACTTGTTCTCATTTACTCTCTTATATTGACTTTGTTCTCCGTTATCTTCTTTCTCTATGTGTGTGTGTGTGTTTATCTCTATTTCTATGTAGGTTGATTTCTGTTTTCCTGCAAATCATTTAGTCATTTAATAGTAATTATTAAAATACATAGAGGGTTGGGAGCTCAGTTAAGTAATTTTTTTTAGATATAAAAGTATAATTATAAGAATTTCATTTCGTCTTTATTTGCTTCAGTTTTTGGTAAATATATATATATATTTTTTTTGCATATCCATGTTGATATAAAATGAAGATTTGTATTTTTTTTTTATTTATCTGGATTTTATGCAATTCATTTGAATGAAATCCTTAATAAAAACATGTTGAAAAAAAAATCTCTTTCTCTCTCTCTCTCTTTTCTCCCTCTCTCTCTACCTCTCTATCTATCTATCTTCCGTAGTACATGTTCAACCCAGAGACAGGAGAATGGAAGCATCATAGACATCAGGTCTTTGAGGATCGTCGTTGGCTTGGTTCTATCTCCTATACCTCTGGTCACATGACCTATCCTGAACCTCGTGTGGTCAAGAAGAAAGGTTCCCTGCCCGATGACTATCAGGTAGACAGTATGTTTTGAATTTTATTTGGAAGTATATAACCAGATTAAATCATTTAACATGAACTATGAATTGAATTATTAGTCACTAATCGGGGTATCCCATTTCATATTATTGATATAGGGACGGTTATTTTCTGTTTATCGGTAAATGAAGAAGGAAAATCTATTTTGGTATTTTACTTTTTGTACTGAAAATTCATTGAACTTACTTTTGCTATGTACATTTTCTACGCCAAAATGGAATTTCCATTTTAGATCAAGTTTAAAAAAGAATTACGGGTTTTCAGAAACGGAAGATCGCTGTTCCAGAACATAATGCTTGTATATCTGTATCCACTCTCTATTTATTTCATATATATTTGTTATTGCCTGTATAATAAAGTGTATTTCCATTGTGGTCAATATATATTGAATTAAATAAGGTGAATTTTTATTAAATGCATTATTGTTTTGAAGTAAGTGTACATGTAGTTATGGGGTAGAGAACTGATTAATCATCATAGCAGAGATGAACTGTATGGTCAATTTGTTCACTTACAATAAATCACAGGTTTTCATGGTGTTATGAAATGAACTTTGTTTTTAACCTTATTATAGTAAGAGAGAATGAGGAAAATATTTTTGTAGGATAGGAGGATTAGTGATAATTCTTATTTTTCATGTATTTATTGTTTTAATACAGCACTGCCTCCAGCTAGCTGAAGAACTCTTTATGAAAGCAGCAAAGGTATGAAGGGATGTTTTAAAAACAATTCTGTCATTATTGCCCCCTCCGAGATAAAAATGTTTTTTTGCCGTAAAGGAGGTTAAAAAAAGGAGTCATTCAGTTGTTGTCATTCGCTAATTAAAAAAAAGTAGGAGAAACAATGAAAATTAAGGTCGGGGGGGGGGGGGTTGAATTTGAATAAAAAAGTGAGCAGGTTTGACAAGGGTCTATCAGGTTACAGTAAACAAACATATCTCCTTTTGCCTATTATGTCATACATATGACAGAATTCTTCCTACAATAATAGAATGCTTTGTTTTTATCAGACATCAATGAATTGTGTTTATTCACTGTTGAGATGACTTTAACAGTTTGTGAACACATCACAAGTTACCTAACAAAGCATTGATGGAGCGTTGTGGCCCAGTGAATTAGTCTTTGGACTTTGAAACAAGAGGGTCATGGGTTCAAATCCCAGCCATGATGTAATTTCTTTCAGCAAGAAATTGATCTACAATGTGCTGCACTCAACCCAGGTGAGGTAAAAGGGGCAGGAAGTAATTCCTCAAAAAAGCTGTGAGCACCAGAATCTGTATACTAGCTTAGCCAGGGTAATATACATGTAGGAGCACCTAATAAGGTGGATATGTGAAATAGAAATACCCTGCATTTATTATTATTATCATATCATCATCCTAGGGCCATGTTTCATCAAAATCACTGCCATAATTCTATCACAATCTTGTCACTCAGCCAATCACATTGCACTAATTAAGGACCTTTTAATTGTAGCTTGTAAATTTATATTGATGACAAGTTTTATCCAAGTTTATCAACAAAGGGCCAACTTTAGCTTAGGGAAGCTTATTAAGGGATAATATCTGTGATGGTTTAAGCTTTAGGGTTACCCATTTTATTTGTAGTATTGTTGGACATATTCCAGTATAATGACCATCCAAATCTTGTAAATAAACGATGTCTCAAATAATTGTGGTAGAAAATGTGTAATTGCCCAGAATTTAATATTAACACTGCATTTCTGCGTGGCAATAAGTCTTTTTTCAAATAATTATAATACACTGTCCCATATAGGTTCTTTTCTGTAGGCGATCTTAAGTTTGTCACTTTTCAGCTAGATTTAATGATATCACTATGTTGGGTTTAAATCAACATTTCAAGGTGACAATTGACCGTGATTTTAAATAATTTTTCATGAAATTATATATTTTGTGTGATTACTTAAATTTATCTTTAACTTTGATTTTATTCCAGACTCAGAACCACCACTTACCCGATCAGACTATCCTGTTTGATGAAGAAGCGACCAAGCTTAGATGGTTTATGCTTCCAAGTGAAGCAAACAAGGTTCTTAAAGACAATAAGAAGACCATCCAAGCTTCGACTCTTCCTTTTGAACCTCCATCCTATCCCCTGATGGAGGGTGAACTGAGTAGAAGGAGAGAACATCTTAAAAGATGCCAGCCTTCAGTGACATCTACAAAGATTTGTGACCATGTGAAAGGTCAAAGGTCAGTTAGTGGGTCATCATATGGAGATGGATTGAAACAGAATGATAAGGATGTGGTCTTGGGTCAGAAACCGGGAGAGGATGACAGCTTGGATGATAGTAAGAATGTTCACCAGAGGAGCAGCAATGCACAGAGATTTGTTGATAGTGTTAATGAAGGGATTGGAGGGTCATGTGATCCTTCCTTAATATCACCTGATACATCACATGATACATCACCTCATAGTAGTGAGTCACATACACACTGTGTCAAACTACAAGAGGAATCAGAGAACAAAGGGTCAGGAGACATGGTAGCTGATATATGTGGAAGAATGCCAAGGTTGTCGAAAGGTAATGATGATGTTCATGATATTCTTGGGGAATCAAGTTTAAGTGACCAAGATCGATTGATGCAATCAGGATGTGCAAACACCCTTTGTAGTGTGAATGATGATACACTGGACCAAGATGGTTCCCTTTTACCAAGGACGAAAGAAAATGGTGGCATAGTGAACATAGATGCAACTCTTGAATTTTCTCTGCAAAAGGAAAACTCTAGTAGCAATACAAATTCTGATGGTTGCCTACCATGTCAACAACAGAGTAGAGCACCTCAATGTGACAAGGCACAAGGATTACAAGATAACATCTTAATAGATAGTGATGTTTGTCAGAAACTTCAAACTCTTCCAAAACCAGAAGAGAGTTATGAGAGCAAAGGAGAACCTGCAGTGAAATTCAAAGTGCCTCCCAAGAAGATCTTCAAACCTACATTACAGGTAAGAAATACTACTTTTAGATTCAGAAAAATGAAAACCTTTAGTGATCTAGCATTCTAGTTATTAAAATATTGGTATAAGCATATGAGCTTTTCAGATGTAATTTATGCCATTTATGATTTATATGATGTCTAAGTAGAACTCACTATTTTATTCATGAGTCAACTGTTTTTATTCATGAGTCCACTCTTAAAACAGTGGACTCATGAATAAAATAGCGTATCTAACTATGGTAACAGGCGTCAATTTGGCGCACTGACAAATGCGCGCATCAGCATTGGACATGTTTTCTACACACGCTCAATACGCACTAAATTAAGCATAATTTATACAGGAAATGTTGGTTTTCAAAACCACCTTTTTTAATTCGGGCCACAGTGTGCTGACTTTGTTGTAATTTTAAAATGCTAATGTTTAAAGTGTGATATGAATAAGTAGTCCTGTACATTCAGCTCCTTGGACATGGTTTATTGATTTATTTCAGGCTTTAGAGGATTATAAGATGTTACGTGATGGAGATCGTGTTTTAGTTTGTTTATCTGGAGGCAAGGATAGTCTCTCTCTGCTTCATACTCTCAGACAGTATCAATTTGCTGCAAAGAAAAATGTAAGTATATTATGTTGTTTTCATAATTTGATATATATACATTCATAGAATGAAAAGACAGTGGGCTGACACAACAAATTATGTGAGTAATAACACAAATATTTTGATGATTGTTATGAATGTTAGAGGGTAGTTTGAAGGATTGAGGTTTCTCTCATATACATTTACTTGCAAGGAAGGAATTATTAGGTGATTGCTGAACTTTGGGGCTATTTCTTTCATGTTAAGGAATTCTCCTTTTTTTTTGCATGAGCAATTATGCACATATCATTTATCTGCCATATGTTGATTGATGTATTGATTTTCTAACTATTCTGAAAGCAATATGGTTTGTGACAAGGGTGAAATATCCCATCACCCTTTTGTATTTACCGTTTACTTGCTCAGTTAGTGCCTCTATGGTTTTTATGTATTGCATTTTGTGAACAAGTGTAATGATGTAAATGGGAGACTGTATTTATTACTCTGTAGACATTGTGATAGTTTGATTAAGCTCATATAAATTTCCAGGAGTTGTCATAATAACAGTTAAAGAAAGACAACAATACATTACATTGTCTCGTTGCTGATATGATTTATAAGAATCTTCATCTTTCCTTTCCATAGGGTATAACCTTTGACCTTGGAGCAGTGACTGTTGACCCACAAACATCCTCCTTCAATCCTCGACCTCTGATTGGATACCTTGCTAAACTGGGTCTGCCCTACTTCTATGAAGAGCAATGTGAGTAACAGACCTGTTAGGGTCACTTCAATTAAATGGTCATCCTTTGTCCATCTGACCCCAATTATTTTCCATTGACATTTCACCTCCTCTCTGTTAGTACAGACCACCTTCTGGTTTATTATCGTACTATTGTGGTTTGCCTGGGACTGGCAGGTGCAATACACTGGATGACCATTTACACCCAATGCATGCTTCAGTCATCCGCCAGTGGTGGATTCGAACCCACAACCTTTGGTTTGACAGGCAGACACTTTACCGACTGAGCCAGCTTTGATGAAGTCAAAGGTCATCTAGGGGTCAAAATGTCAAGTTTTTGTTCAACTTGCTCTCATTTCTTTATTTCTGTTTCAATTATGTTCACACTTGGTACATATGATCCTTGGGTAATACCATATGTGAATCCATGAGGATGTTGGGGTCAAAGGTCATCTAGGGGTCAAAAGATATGAGGTAATGTCCATCCTTTTTTTTAAAACTTTTTATGTAACTTGCTCACATTTCTTTATTTCTACATCAATTTTGATCACATTTAGTTCAAATGATTCTTGGGTAATACCACACGTGTGTTCATAAGGATGATACGGACAAAGGTCATCTAGGGGTCAAAAGACCACATTGCAAATCCATTGATCGCCAAATCAGGCGAGACCCGTGGTTTGTTAACCACCTTATTTTTGTTAGACGTGTTTCGGCATAAGCTGGACTCAAACCCATGTATGTTGAGATCATACAATCTTATCTGAAACAGGTGCTCTAACCAACTGAGCTATGTCACTTGATGAACTGCTCAAGCCATTATAATCTGAGAGTATTGTAACCTTTTATTTGAACTAGAAAACAGAGAAATAATGGAATACATGTAGCTCTTATGAGAAGAGCATGTCAAACATGCTCTTAAAAATGTGGAGTGATTGTAATCAATATCATTCATTTGGAAATGATCTCATTTCATACTTTGTGAACACAAACAAACACAATCAATCAAACATTAATTTCAGTGATTGCCACTCAATTACCTAAACAAAATCTCTGCCTATCTGAATGATTTACCTTACGTCTTGGAGAAAACATACATATTTAGTTTATTATATTATGAGTATTTCTGGAAACACTAAGGTTTAATATTCTATACATTGAATCCAAGGTATCATTGATCAAGCAGCTGCTTTGCCTGAAGGATGTGATTCTATATGTAGTTTCTGCGCCCGTATGAAGAGAGGCAGACTTTATGCATGTGCCAGGAGAGAGGGATACAACGTCCTTGCAATGGGCCAACATCTTGATGACCTCACTGAAAGGTATAATGTATAAAAAATTTAAGGCAATGGCCCATATTCTGATCTCTGGTTTAATTTAAACCCTGATTTAAAGTTATGGGCTAACTCTGGAAAGCCAATAATGTCACAAATTTGTGAGAGTCAAGGGTCAATTTTTCAGCTCTTTCGACACTGAAATCATTTATAATTTGGTCAATTCACAATATGGTGCGCCATCTATCGGTTGTAGCGGACTGGCCGAAATTTGCAATGCCTCATGGGAAAAAGTCGACATCTGTTGCCCGCTAGTTATAGTGTATGAATGTGATAAAGCTGCGCTGGCCGACTCGGCTTGGCTGGCTTACATGAAATTATTCTGTTATGCTCCCCCTCCAGGAGGGGGAAAGAAATTTGCCGCATATTTCTTGTGAAATTTAGACCGTTTTCAGTGAATTCATCTTCCGCTTTTGCCAAATCCTTTTGACTTTTAACAGCATCGCAGTCACATTACTGTACACTAGCACTGTGTGTCTGTGCTCGATGTAGATACCGAAGTTAGAAATTGGCCTGTCCGCTGCAACCGATACATGGTGCACCCTATTGTGAATCCACCGAATTATCTGGGAATGATAACTAAAATAGTATATTTCACCATCAAGGCATGAGGAAAGAAAACTGTAAACTTGAGAAACATACAAAGTAAACAAAATTTTGACTTTTCCAGCTTTTCATGAGTTAGACCATGGCCTTTCATAATTAAATTGAACCTCAGAATACATGTATGGGCATATGGCTAATAATACTTGTTCTTCTAGAATTCTATTAATACCTACAAGATGCGATTCTACCAAGCTAACTATTCATTTTAATTAGAGGTTTGTTTTCTGGGCCCTGTTTCATAAAACCTATTCTGTGAAAAACATTATACTGGCCTATCAAATCATAGAGTTTTTAAGACAGACCTGATACTGGCCTTTTAAATAAAAATCTTAAGATTAGCTGTAATTATCCATGGAGAACAAGCTCTATATGAAAAATTACCAAGATATTGGAGAGAATTCATTTATTTAAATTTGATATGAGCCAATTGTATGCTAATAATTGTATGTTAATACAAGATTATTAAACTTTATATCCTCAAGATTTCTGTTCTTTGTCTTTTTTTTCTTATCTTTGTCTTATAAACCTGTATTCTAAATCCATACTTTTCATGTTTTGATTGAAAAATGGTATTTGGATATTATCAGCTGTAAAAACCTATTACTTCCCAATGAATGAATGTCAAACATGGTTAAGTGAGGATTTCATGCCACCTTTTAAAAGCCAAGACATAGAATGGAGATATGATACTGGTTAATGATGACATTTGTAAACATGATGAGTTTCAATAAGTTTTTAAGTTGAATGTGTTTTATAGCTTTTAAGGAAGATTTCTTGTTTGAAACCTAATGAAATTAAATATTATCATGGACCTAACCTCTGTTTATAGTTTCAATACCACAATATTGTGATATTATCATTATATCATCCAGCGAAACATGAGAGTATTTTTTTTTTTGTTATTCATTTCTAGTTTCTTGATGTCTGTGTTCCATAATGGTCTCCTAAGGACAATGAAAGCCAACTATACAGTCAAGTAAGAACCATAAATAACTCAGTATAATAATATTTAGTGTTTTTATGAATCAGGAAAAAAGACAATCATATATGATAAATAAATTGTCATAGTCGTGGATAAAACTTAGATGAGATTTTGATAATTGAAGTCGGTCATTAGAACATGGTATTAAGTAATCAATATTGACATTTTCAAGCTGTTATTATATTTTATGGCTCAGAATGGGATAATACATACCATAAATATTTCAAGATTCGGGGAATATTGGATTCGTAAGGAATTGCACAAAGCAAAGATGAGTGCGATGTTAGACCTAACAAGTGGAATATTTTGGGTGTCTCATGAAGGAGAGCCATCTAACAATGTTATATTTATTGATCATTATTCTTTAAACCTTGCAATACAGTATGATAGTGCACAGCAAGTTTTGTACATTGGCCAATGGTAATCTATCAGGTATCAGTGCATCATGTAGTCTCCCCTGAGATTGTGTAGGGATATCAAACAGACCAGAGTATTCATTTTGAATACACTACTAAAGACCCAGTATAGATGATATTATTCTTTTCTTATGTCAATGTCTGCGCACACATGTATCTGCGCGATTCTCTTAAAAGAAAATACACAACGACCACAAAATTTACATCTGCAATGCATAATCAGATATTCATTAAAAAATCTTACTCAAAATGGTGGAAAATATTGAATTTCAGGCATTTCATGTGACAGCCTCAAGATGCAATATTTTTCATCAAAATCCCCAAATCGTTTGTAATGTGAATGGGTGCGCAGACATGGGGCACCACTTTTTTGTTCAATCTGAAAATGATTGGCCGAGGTATTTTCCAAGAGAATCCTACATTTCTCTCAAATTTTTATGAGATTTCTGGCACCAAGGAACATTATGAACTGATAATTTTTGCAAAATAAATAAACATTCATGTTTATCCTATATTAAATTTTCAGATGTGCAGACATCCCCCCCCCCCACCTTCATACTTATAATTCATTTCCAATATGTCCTTTATTTCTGTTCTTACTCTACAGAGAAGGTGATCTCAGGGTTATTAGACCATTTGTTTATGTCAGAGAAAAAGATCTTAGGGACTTTGCTGAACAGGTGAGACCTCTTCTCTTTTTCTTCCTTTTTGGTGTTGTTGAAAGCGATTTCCCATTGTTTCTTTGTCTTAGTATTCATTTTCTTGTTAGTCTGTTTCTTTCCATTTCCCTTTTTTCTTTATCCTCCAACACCCCCTGCCTCTCACTCTTTCTCCTTCTTTCTTTATTTCTTTCTTTCTCTACATTTTTTGCCACTCTTGTTGCCCCTGCTTTACATCTCCCCCTTTTTTTTTCTTTTAAATTCTTCTTTCTCTCTTCCGTCTTTTCTTCCCGCCTTGCTTTATATATTTCCTTTTCTTTCCTACCTCCCTGTCGATGTACAATTTCTTTTCCTCAAAGAATAAATCAGAGTGTATTTGTTTGTTATTTTAACAGGCCAAGCTTCCTGTAATACCAGAGAACTGCCCAGCCTGCTTTGAAGCACCAAAGGTTCATTCTTTCAAATATTCTACTAAATATACCAAAACGACAATATGATAATAACAATAAATAAAAGGATTAAAAATTTGATAAAATTTAACAATGCAATCATGTTGATTATGTCATGGATTATTTGCCTGCTAATTTTGCTGCAATCGTACAATCGGGGGAGGGGAAGGGGGGCATAATGGGAGAACTAGATAGGAAATCAGTGTAATGGGATGAGAAAGATATATGCCTAAAATCATATAACTTCCTTGTTTATTGAACGAATATCATCTCTCTTATTCTGACTGTCATTCCTACTGTAATCTTTAATCCTTTCAATGCCATACAGGAACGTCACAGAGTCAAGCAGTTGTTGGCTGCCCAGGAACTTTTGTTTCCACGGTTATACTCCAGTTTACAAACGGCTCTGAGACCTCTCATGTCAAAGAATAAAACTGGGATGGAATCTACCCTAGCAAAGATGAAACATGATGAGGATGATATTGATTTCTGATCGATGCCTTACATCAACAATCTTCAAGGGATCTCAAGTCAAGTTTCCAGTTGTAAAATGAAATATATCACTGATCCATGGACTGATTGAGGCACTTAAAGGAAGAATAAGGCTGTAATCAAGTCTTGAATAATCGCAGCCACTAATGTGACATTGAGTTGTGAATATTTTGGAAAGGCTAACATACTGGAAGAATTGATCCTTAAGGGAGGATGATGGCTAACAGGCCTGTTAGTTTGTCTTTGCATCTAGGTTGTTTAAAAATCAAGTTATGTTTGATTTTGGTTGAAGTTTTGTATGATTTTCTGTAGCAGGACTCAATATATAATTATGAAACAGATTGCCCTAAGTCATGGCCAGAAAGAGAGCACTAATGAACCAGTGAAAGCAGCATTGTAGAAATGACACTACTCTTTGAATAGTATTTTGATTTTACTATTTATTTTAGGATGTTATGTTTCTCAATACAGTGTCACAAAAGGTGATAGTTTGCACCCATTTCCAATTAATTGACACAAGTTAGAGGAATACTACTATTGTGAAGGATAATTTGGAGTGCCCAGTAGCAGCTAGGATAGGTAGACTGGTCCAGAGATTATACAATCTTGCTTTAACTCGGAGAAAGGTTTTAATTTCTAATTTATAAAAATTAGAAATTAAAACCTTTCTCTATGCCTAAACCTCATTTATCTCCATTTTAACTTCATAAGCTGCTCAAGCGATAACATGAGATCTTTTCATATGAAATAGAAAACAGAGAGGGATCATTTTAGGAAGGTCTCACATATATGGGGATGGACGTTCTTAATAGAATTACCTTTTAGCATCGTCTGTGGATGTGTGTTAGCAATGTTACTTTGTAATTTCTTCCTTAGGTGGTCTGTCTATGGCAAGTCACCTATTAATTTCATCAGTTATTTATTCATTTCAAGACCATAATATGTAAAAATCGGCTAAGTCGATTTTATTGAAAATCATGTCATCTATAAAGATATAAAGATATGCATATTTGTTTAAGTTTCGGGCGAAAATAAGTCCGGGGTTCAAATCCCACCACAGCACTAGCGTCCTTTGGCAAGGCGTTTATCTATATTAGCCACTCTCGACCCAGGTGTAGTAAATGGGTACCCGGGAGGAAGAAATTCCTTGAATGCTCGATGCGCCCGATCAGGGTAACCGTGCTAAAGCCGGGGTAATAGCATGCAGCACTTAGAAACATTTGTATTATGCGCTTTTAAAATGTTGCATATTATTATTATTATAATAACAAGAGGAGCATTTATATTGTATGAATCTTGTGTTATTTGATTCCATTTTATACAAATGAATGATATTGAATGAAGTAAGTTGTTAATTGGAAAACGGGTTTTAAATGTTAATCATGCTTATTATTCACAGTATTATTTATCATTGTTTGATTACTGTTATCCACATGAATGAGTTTAAAGGTTGAAACGAGAGGGTTGACTTTGAGAAGATGATGAGAGGGAGATTGGAGGCGAAAGAAACAGGGAGGAAGAGAAAGAGAGGAAGAAGATGAAGAAGGATAAAGATGAAGAAGGAGATGAAGGAAGAGGAGAAGGAGATGACAGGGGATGAGAGGTGATGGCATAGAGATCTCCCGAGACAGAAGAAGTGGAGATAATATACTCCCTTTCATCTTAAAGAAAAAGAAAAGGAAAAAAAACATGTAGAATTTGGCAGTTTTTATATGGTGTGTGAGATTATTATCACCTTCCTTTTTTATATGAATAACATAATTGCAGTCATATTTTACATGTGAGAATGTTATAAATATGAGAGAGCAAAGCGCTAGAAGAAAAAGGAAAATAAATACCATGTAGAATTTGGCAGTTTTTATGTTGTGTGTGAGATTATTTTCATGTTTGTTGTTGGTGCTGCTTGATATTCTGAATTGAATGCTATTTTGCTTCATGCCCCCCCCCCCCCCATTGAGAGGCACAATTAAAAAGATTTTTCCTTGGGGAAATTGTGTCCCCTTTTGGAAAATCCTGGATCCGCCCCTGTGTGCGCCCATTCTTTCCACCGTTTTGAATCTTCGTCGTTAGTACTCTTTATTCATGTTTATGATGAAAATAAATGAGAACTGAAAGTTAAAAAAGAGGTAATAATAACCATGAAAACAGACAAGATTCCTTAATTTGTGCAATTTTCGTGTCAGTACATGTATAGCAGGGGCGGATCCAGCCTTCGCCAATAGGGGGGGGGGGGCAGAATTTTTTTCAGCCATATTTTCCCGATCGGCCGCTCGAAGACGATTTTCTGGTTTCTTTAAAGGGCTAGTCTTATTTTGGCTTTATTCTTATTAATCAACATATATATACACAACAAAAAAAGTAAGTCCCCCCTAAATCAAATTGCTGTAACTTTTGAACGGAGTTAATTTGAGATATGATATTTCGTAGGTGGTTTTCTACACTCATTAAGCAACTCCTAGGGAAAAATAAGATTGATCGCTTGTGTCATGCATGAGTAATTTAAGATTGAATTAAAAATGACAATTTTTGAAAGTCACAAGAGTCGTTTTTTCAGATTGTGCAAATACAAAGTTGGGCAAAAATTGTGTTTAGGTGAATTTTATGGTGTTATGCTGTTTTACTATCCATCATTTAGCCACTCCACACACAATTTTGATATCGTATGTTCATGGTTGAGTGAGCACAATATCGCAGGGGCCGCGGAAGCGGGGTGGGGGCCGGCCCACTTTTTTTCAAAAAGCATGTACAAAAATGTAAAAATGACCATACGATTGTGATTTTTGCATGGGTCAGCCCCCCCCCCCCCCCCCACTTTTGGCTCAGCCCCTCCCCCACACTTTGAAAATGTTCCGCGGCCCCTGTATTGCGACGTATCATCATAGGGTTTTTGGTAGTATCCTCTATAACTTGTTAGGTCATATTAAAATTTGAGAATGTTGGTGGCTCCCCCGATTATAGGCCCCTCCCCCATTTTTAAATTCTGGATCCACCACTGATTTGTCCATAAATTAAACTGATCATGAGAAATTGTTTGGAAAAGAATACATTTATGCAGTATAAAGAGTATTAATTCCAAGTTTTCGAATGTGCTCGCTCAACCATGAAAATGTTAAAGTTTGGAAAGTGTGTGGTGATAGAAATGATGGATGATAAAAACAACAGCAATTAGGGTGACATTTGAAACCGAACCTGCCCCCAATATTCACCTTATTACCCTTTAAAATAAGTCTGTGACATTGAAAATACCCATTTTCCCACTTTGATGCGTGCTCACTCATCCGTAAATAAACAAATCAATTTCATTTTTGCACAGAATTCTGCCCATAGGTTGATAAACATTACTGCCAAATGACATTGCTAAATACAGCCTTGAAAAAAAGTTCCACCATATTGAATAAGGGGTTACTTATTCTTAAACATATGCACCCATAATGTACACAAGTCTATGAGAGGAAGTCAAAATTTTAACAAATATGAAATAAGGGGTTTGTTTCATGGACGGTTTTTGTTACTTCTGCCAACAGTTATTTCATGAAACTTCGCACACGGCTTCAAAGTAACACTATCAAAAAGGCGCGCACACCAAAATAACAATTCGATACGGCACAAAGTGGGGCCAAGGCCTTGAACTTTCTTCTCATTTGCATAATTTTCGAATATTGTGTGCTCACTGATGCATTTAACATCGGGATTTTCATAAAAATCAAATCAAATGAACCATGCAAGGAGGTTTGTGACAGATATCCATAGTTACAAATTGCATTTTTTCCAATAACGTTAAAAAGAGCTAATCACATTCCACATGTTCATTCAAGCGTGAATGTTTAATTAAACGCCTTTGAATCATTGAAGCATATTAATTGGTCATGAACATAACGAAAAAGTTGATAAAAGATCAGTTTCAGTTACCAAAATGAAACAATACTTGCCTATGATATTCGAAAATCGTATTTTTTTGTTTTCAATAAATGTTCAGTGAACCGTGAAACGATGAATATTGTTGAAAATACTCTTCCCAAAAATAACTGTCATCATATTCTATCATTTTTATTGATGAAAATGTGTAAAAAACCCAATTATAGCAAATTTGGACTTGTGTTTATTCAACCGTGAAATTTAGCCCAAAAAATTGTATAGGCTTTTAGAAAGTACCTTTTACAAGCCCTCTGACTAATTTTCATGATGAGAATGTGGAATCAGTTCAAATAAAATGGAATCAAAGTCATGATTTTTGGCTTGTGACTTTTGAAAAGTGACATTTTTGCCTTCTGACGGTGCTCACTGAAGCATGACGTAAAATACGTCCATAACATTTACTCAGAGGGTAGCTTATAAAATTACCTACACGCTCATGTAAAAGTATATCAAAAACTTGCATTGGTTCGGAAATTATTGATGTTTGTTCAAGGGGGGACTTACTTTTTTTGTTGTGTATATATAATATCATAATCCTTATCTATACAATGCGAGCGCGAAGCGCGAGCTAAATTTTTTGGAAATCTTATGTATTTTTTCCTAAATTTGAACATTCTGGGCAATGTTTGTTATCCTGAAAAAGATGTGTAGGGGAGAGCGGGGCGAGTCAGCCCCATTTTTTCCCCGCCCTTCTAGAGCCGTGCTTACTTTAGCAGGAAGGTCGTGTCTTATCAATTATAAAAGGCCAAGATAATATCTAGCTAATATCATATTTTCATCGAGGACATACACACGGTTTTGAAAAAAAGGGCCGTGAAGAAAATCTTCGCTACAGGGCGAACCTGCCCCACCTTGGGGCAAGTTGGCCAGATGGGTGGGGCGAGTTCGCCCATAACAAAATATTGATATATAAAACGATTAAAATGATGTTTTCAAAGGTAACAAACATTTATTCGATAGCAGCCAACAAGAAACAAGATAAATTTACAACACATGTTTTATGGGAACAAATTGAATGAACTAAGATAAATTGCAGGGCGTAGAAGATTAGGCCCTAATACGCCTACTTGTAATTTTATCTTCAACAAGAAGTTTTCCGGAGGTATAAAAAGTTTTTTTACCAATCAATGCAGTTATAGTTTGATTTCAGTGCTACTTTGTGCACTTCCTGATAATTCCTCTGCTTGTGTATTAATGCTATGTTTAAAACAGACCTATACACAGTCTCCTTTTCTTTTCGGTGTTTTGTTTTAAAAAATACAACTAAGGCAATATGTATTTTTTTAAATGTCCATGAATTCTAATAACGATTATCTTTATATGTTATTTAGGCCTATATAAAGTAGCAGTTAACAGTCAGCGTAAAATATATAATGCCTAAAAAAAAACTAAGTTCAAATTTGAAGAATTTAGTGCTAGCATGGCAACAATATATAGATTACCTGTTCTTTTCTTTAGCAGAAATTATTATCATTAAGAGATTATTATCATTTAGTAGAAAAATTGAACATATACAGATAGTTACAGTTTACAATACAGGCAGGCCTATACACTTTATTTTAGTGGGAAAATATAGGCTCCAAATATGTTGTTAAACTTGAATCTGAATAGGGCATTTAACAGTATCAATGGAGGATTCTTTAAAATATTCTTAATAACATTAATATCCTTTTTTTATCTGTCTATTGTCTTCACTGTGTATGAAATTAGGTGATTTAGTCTAATGATTATCTTCAAAGTACATATTGAGTTTATTTTCTTTAAGTTCTATGACGAAACTTCCATTCCAAACCCAGATCATTTGTAACTCTAAAAATTTATCGTATCTAAAATGAATATCATATATGTGTCCTAATTGATCTGATAACACTAATGACAGCACATAAAACAGAAACTTACTTTTGCCAGTCAGATAATTGTATTTAATCTCCTTCGAAAGCAATTTCACTATAATTAAATAAGTAACGTTAGAGTGAACCTAAGATTAAACAAATGAGATGTTATGTCAAAATAAAGCCATTTTGTTTGGCAAGTGGATTCTGTTAAAATATATATGAGACCATTTTGTAGCTTCTTTAATCACATTATGAAAGTAAAAAAACAACACTGTACTTACGATTAACACTAATTATTAAATGCTCCTACCAACCTTAACGTATAGTAGCATTGTTTTTCCACCCCCAAAAAGTTATATATATATATATATATACTCTAAAAATGTGAATGTTAAATCAACATTTGAAAGGTTGGAGGAGTGACAACCTTTTCCAAATGTTACATCCAACCTTGTATAAAGCTGAATCCAACATTTTAAGTGTTGAGTAGAGCCATTTAAAGTGGTAAATGCAACATTTAGAAAATGTTGTCACTCCTCCAACCTTTCAAATGTTTAGTTAACATTTCTTTTTAGAGTGATATATACTAATTATATTGATAAAGTTTGAGGTACTTTTAAAAAGCATATTGATAGTTTGTTAATGGGAGTGCTGGCTTTAAACTTCATGAATATGACCGCAGAAGTATTTGATCATAAACCAAAATTGACTTTCTCAGATGACCGTTCGCTCTCCGGCAAGCGTTAACTTTCTTGATTTTGTTCCTCAATGTTGTTCGAGGTATTTGAAATATATCGGAGGTCTTCCTGGTGCCTTCCTCTGTTGACATTTAATGGCCTATAGACTCATTACATGTTTTCCGTTGGTAATTTCGTACCATTCTGCAAACATAGGAAAAGAAACAAGCATTTTCAGTAATGGGGTTTTTGATTAAACAAAAGAACTTACTAAAATTGGATATACAAACCTGACATCTACCATCTTTTCTGACTCTGACAATATATGAAATTATTCTTTCAATAACATTTAATAAACTAGCAACAAACGTATGAATTCGTTTTTACCAATGCTAATGATTATGTAAAAAAATAAACTCAAATTCATGTTTGTCGTCCAGATAGAATACACAAACATTCAGTAAATCGTTAGGCACCAAATTAAAAAAATGAATTTAAAAAATCTATGGACGATTTTTCCTTATGAACTTTGATTAGCCCTAAAAATTGCCTGTTCACTTAAAAATGAGATGAAATACTGAAATTCTGTTATTAAATTGGGTTTTTTTTACATGAGATTCCGTGTATTTTAAACGCATTTTAACATTATTAAGCGACATCTGAAGGATGAACGTAAAATTTCCAAAAACAAATGCATATAGGTAGAAATAGCCATACTGAGTGGGGCGAGTTCGCCCCCCTGTGGGGCAAGTCCGCCCCCTGGGCGAACCTGCCCCGTCGCAAAGTAGGCGAACTCGCCCCAGGGGCAGCCATTTTCTTTTCTCTTGTTCTACGCAAAATGTACAACGTATTTCAATGTATCAACGGTATATTCCAGTAGCTAAACATCACGCCTTTCGAACAACAAAACTTACTTAAACTGCATTCATAAGTGGAATTTTTTTTATTTATTTCTTATTTTTTTACTTACGTGGCCTCGAAATGTATAATTCTCAGATTCCAAGCATGTGAGCTCTCATCAACGTGTGTTGTTACTTATGGATAGGTTGTCATTACATAATAAGCAAAACTTTTATCCAATCACAGCAAAGGGGTTAATCACGTGGTGGGCGGACTCGCCCTGAGGGCCAACTCGCCCCGCTCTCCCCTATGCAACTAAATAATTACTACGAACGCGAAGCGCAAGCAGAAATGAACTGATGGAAAAGTACGTGTTAAAGACTGCATGCATTTATAGCTATGAAGACGTTACATATTTTAAAAATCAAATAATGCGAGCGCGAGCTGAAATTTTTTGACATTTTTACCCCAAAAATGGAAATTCTAAGCAGTTTTTGTAACTTAAACAGAATAGGTATATAACTAAACAATTGATGCGAAGCGCGAGCGGAAAATTTCGAGATTTAGACCTACTGAACGAGACACTGTATTCATGTTTTGTAAATCCTGAAAAGGATGAGTAATTGGAGATCTTTCTTACATTAATAATGCGAGCGCAAAGCGCGAGCAGAACATTTTCATATGCGTCTTGAACTGATCGAGAAGGTAGGAGACGGGGTAAGTTGAGCATAGGGGCAAGTTGAGCCACCACCCCCAGGCCAATAATGAATGAGTCAGATATTGTAGCGGTGTCATGTATTGATGACCCATTACATAACCCTTAACCCCACCATATTGTTTTCAACTTTGAAACTAAAAGTAATTTTTTAGAGGGAAAAATACAAATTTTCAGCAAAAAAGTAAAAAAAGGTACACCCTTTTTTTACTTTTTTGCTGAAATTTGCTGAAAATTTTTTACTGAAAAAATAGATAAGTGCTTTTTTAGTCCAGGTATGAATTCTCATTCTTGTCATAATCTTTTAGATGATGGATGCATAAGAAATGTGTGGATGTGAAAATATCGCATTAAGTTCGGAATGGGGTAATTTGAGCCAGCCAACATGGGGCAAGTTGAGCCATAGTAATTCTTATGGTAATGTATCATAATTAAAAAAAATCTTAAAAAGCCATTGATATGCAGGCAGAAAGGAGCAAATTCACATGACAATTATTTTACTTTTAGAGGATGTTAGTATAGGTTTTCCCGCCCAATTTCATCAGAGTTGCATTCAAATTGATGAAAGGAAGTTCAAATTCCAAAGATTTTTGTCCACCCTCTGCACACATAGTTCATTTTCATTTATTCAGCATATCAATTCCGTTCTATATCATTCCTTTGAATTTTGTAGAAATTCAATTTAGAAAGAAATTCGTTTAAATTAATGGCCCAAAGTTGTCATTTAATTTCGCTACGACGGACTGATCGTTTAATTTTGCCTTAAATACCATTCTCAATTTCATTTATTGGCACACATATTTGCACTTTAACCTCCAAATTCAGATAACACGTTCTGTGTTCAATGTTTTTCACTACTTCGTTCAAACTTCATCTTATCTTTCTATTTTTTTCTGATCTTTTTAGTTAGATTCATTTTATTCCATTATGTTTGATAAAGACGTAATTCATGAAACACTTATAGGATATGGTTGTAAACGGTTATTCTTCTAGTGATTGGTGAGTGGGTGGGTGACCTATGCCTATGGCAGGTATTTTTTCTTCATCATCTTCTTCTTCTTCTTGTTCTTTTTTTTTTTACATAATTGTAATTTATATTGTGTTGGGGGAAGGGATAAGAGACATGGTATTGACCACAGTCTATAGTTATGAAAGTTGAACAAAAACAAGTCGTTGTTCCGATGATGGTTTGTTGGATGGATGATCAATTTCAGTAAAATGGTAAATATCCAGTTTCAAAGTAAAACCCATTTCCATAATTATTCAAAAGAAATTTAAAAGACACCAACGAAAAATTTTGAATTCCTAAACGTTCGCAAGGAGGCTACTGGTGCGAATTTAAAACACTTCTTCAGCTATTTTAATTTGATCGTTCTTTATACATGTGTAAATGAGATAACCATGAAATCGTATACCAATGAAATTAAATTGAATTAAGTATTTGGCCATTTAAATGTTGATCTTATAGGTCATTCAAATTAGTTGCAAAATTGAATTATTACATCATTAAATCGGTTGAAATTTTGACGAAATTGGACGGGAAAACCTCTATTTACAGAGAACTAACAAGTAAAAAAGACTTAAAATAAAAAAATTGACATGATGGCTCATCCTGCATACATTCTGTACATAGTTTTTGTGGCTCAAATTACCCCATAATGTGGCTCAAATTACCCCCACAGATGGGGCAAGTTGAGCCATTTTACATCGTTTTTTTTCAAAGGTCACAATGACTTTCAGTGTGGGAGTAGAAAGCTATATATAGGTGAAAAATATTTCCCAAGAATCAAATCTAAAGGCTAGGTACTTATTTCTACAATATTATTAGTCATATCAATTCTAACATGCAAAATGCAAAAAAGTGTCACAACTTACCCCGCCTTCCCCTACATATTGAGGACTGCCACTTAGCCATGAAGACGTTACATATTTCAACAATCAAATCATGCGAGCGTGAAGCGCGAGCTGAAAAAATTTCGACATATCTACATAAAGAATGGAAAATTTTAATAAATTTTTATAATAATGAACAAGATAGCTATATGACTAAATAATTGATACGAGCGCGAAGCTCAGAAAAAAAAATCGAGATTTAGACCTAAAAACGGGACACTATTCATGTTTTGAAAATCATGAAAAGGATGAGTAATAGGGAAACTTTCTACACTAATAATGCGAGCACAAAGCGAGAGCAGAACATTTTTTATATTGTGATCTGTCATATGAAAATGAAGACCGTCTTCCTATTCCTCTTGCTAAGCTCGAGATGAAACAAAAGGGACAATTCAATTATTAAATTAATATCTTATTCATTAATGCCTAGTGAGGGCGCGAAATCTGATGATATGATGGCCTGAAAACTGGACATTTCAATCACTTTTGTAATTATAACCATTAATGCCAGCGCAAATTTGCGAGCCTTATTTTTTTATACACTGTCATGAAAAGGGGATTTTAAGTAGTTTGTTGTATAATCAATATTAAGACATGCATGGCTCGCCAATCAGAATGCAAGCGGCTGCGCTAGCTGATACGTTTTGACAATCGGACCTGAAAAGGGATATTTTGAAAACTTTATGGAATACACGAAAATAATAGGTACCTGATAAATCAAAATTTGCGAGCAGAAAATGTTACTATTCAGACCAAAAAAACTGACATTTTTACAGAGCACTTTTTTAAAATCAATTTGTAAATCACACAAAATAATGAAAGTTCGATTTCCGAGATGAAATATGTTTTGTATATTGACTTCCAAACTTGATATTTAAACTCCATATTGAACAAGATATGTAAATCACCTAAAAGGCGATGCGAGCGCAAAGCGCGAGCGAATTTTTTTTAGAGTGACATGAAAGATTTTCTTAATTATTTTCCTCATCTTATTCTATTCACTTTTCTTCTTCCTCTTATGTTTGCCCTTCTTTTTTCTCCCCTCTCTTCCCTTCTTTTTTTTCTTTCTTTCCCCTTTTTTTCTCCGCCAATAGGGGGGGGGGCCGGGCTCCTCGGCCTCCCCCCAGATCCGCCTATGGTACAGTGCATATCAATAAAGATTTTACGCTTTGATAAAGCCCTGGAAATTCAAAACATTACAACATAGGGATCATATATTTCACACACAATATTGGGGTTTAGTCTAGCCTATCAGATGAAAGTATTATTTGTGACAGACTTTTTTCGCTTGATTGAAGACCGTGTGGAGCCGTGTTATGTGCAAACACCGGGATATGTAGGCCTACTCCAGACACACCATTGTGCGAAATTGATATATAAATATATATTTAAATATATATGTATATTCCTTTCTTTTATTTGTCGAAAAGTTCTAAAGAAATGTTTGTTTCGTATAGGCCTACGTATTAGTTCGCTAACTATAATGATACCCCGCAATAGGCCTATAATACCCCATATATATATATATATATATATATGTATATATATATATATATATATATATATATATATAATATATATACCCAGTTGTTGTGTGTCCGGACAGGTTGTGTGTCCGGACGATCAATTTTAGAAAGTCATTTGGAAAAATTTACAAGCGAAGTTTCATCAATTTTTCGTACAAAATGTAAGGAAATATTATGGAGAACAAAATGGAAGATGATTACAACTATTGAATTCATATTTTTAGTGTAATCCAAAGACAAAAAAGAAAGCTTCAAAAATATAAAGTGTCCGGACACCCGATCCCCCATCCTACATGTATATATATAAGGAGGGGTATTATAGGCCTATTGCGGAGTATCATTATAGTTAGCGAACTAATACCCACATGTTGTGTATTTTTAATTCCCAGGGCTTTTCTAAGTGTAAACTTTTTTTGGATACGCACTGTATTATATATATATATATATATATATATATATATATATATATATATATATATATATATATATATACAGTGCGTCCCACAAAAACGAAACCGAGATTCATCGATGATTTATCATAACTAAATCACAAATACAATAAACAAATGACCTACCATTTTAAAGCGTAGAATCTCCTCTTTCATCTGAAATTACTTAGATTATTTTCCATTCACGCATGAGTGAGTAAAAACAATTTGAAAAGGGGATACCAAAAAGTTACTTGGCGGGCCGTATCTGGGTTTTAAAAAGAAAACCACATTTTAAAAAGTTTCAATATTTGCTCTTTAATTTGATACCTCAATTACAGAAAATGGTCAAGAAATAACGAAGTTCTGGTTACTTGAAATAAGGCTTGAATTTCAATAATTTCAGAAAATAAAGAGGTTTTACAGGCTAGCGTTCAAACTCACTCGACACTCCTTTTTGTTGACGATCAGCCATGCATGAAGTCTTTTGTTACCGTGCGATAGCTTCTGTGGGAAACCGTTGAAAACACGTTTATTTAATGAAATTATGGAAATACAAGCATTGTTTCGAGGGATCATAACTTTTTTACTTCTTGACCATTTTCTGTGATTAAGGTATCAAAGAAAAGAGTAGATATTGAACTTTTTAGTCATGTGATTTTCTTTTTGAAATTCAGATACCCCCCGCCAAATGAGTTTTTGGCATCCTTTCTTCGAATTGTTTTTGCTCACTCATGCGTGAATGAGGAATAATCTAAGTAATACCAGATGAAAGAGGAGACTCTAAGCTTTACATTGATAGGTCATTTGTCTATTTTATTTATGATGAAGTTATGATAAATCATCGCTAAATCTTGGTTTCGTTTTTTCTGGGACGCACTGTATATATATATATATATATACATATATATAATACAGTGCGTATCCAAAAAAAGTTTACACTTAGAAAAACACTTCGTAAGCACAACTTTTACCCTTTTTGTGCTAGCTTGGATCTGAGGACATAACTGAATATGAAAAGTTTATATCAGGCATCCCCAGCATTTTTCACTAAGTTTTTATCATTTAAAGTGGGTTTACATTTCATTTTTCATTTAATACTTGTTTCTCCACACTTTTCCCAAGCTTGACAATGATTAACAAAATGAAAATCCCGCCTAAGCCATTTCATGTAAATCATAGCGCAGTGTAAAGCAAATATCGTTACTATGGCCTCGGTGTGTGGGGGAGTGGGGTGGGGCGCAATGAACTCTTCGAAGTGTTTTGGGCAAGGAAACAAGTTTAAAAAGGTAAGAAATATCTTCAAATCAATATTACTAGCTAAATTCCACGTGTTCTTCATGAACAAGGTCTACTTTTATTCGCATAACTATTTCAAAGTTCTGCGCAAATCATTTTTCACTAACTTTTCAAAAGTAGGTGGTGCTCACTCAAGCGGAAATATTTTTCGACAGTTATATCGTCATTTGCTTGAATGGATCTGTACCAATGTTAAAATGTAGAAAAATCTTCAAGATATCACAAATTTATAATTTTACAGGATTTTTTCTAAGATACGCACTGTATATATATATAATATATATATATATATATATATATATATATATATATATATATATATATATATATATATATATATATATATATATATATATATATATATATATATATATATAATGAGATGAGGCGAGGCCAACTCAACAGATGACGCAGGACACCATTATGTTTCATATTGAGAACTCAAAAGCGATAAGTTTACTTATCAAACAAACATTTCTTTAGAATTTTTTGACAAATAAAAGAAAGGAATATACCGTGCTCAACACTCTGCGCCCATGGATTTTTTTTAAATATTGAGATTACATCAAGCAAGATCGAGGGGCAAGGGCCATTAAGAAAAGGAAATGAGGGACTCAGTGTGTGAGAGAGAGAGAGAAGGGGAAACAGAACGGAGGAACTGAGATAAGTGATTGGGTCATACACTACCTCTACATAACTAAAATTTCGAGTACATTTCGAGTAAATTTTATATAGTTGTCTCAAAAGTAAATTTTCACCGGCACGAGGCGAACAGTTGAATGACTTTCGACACAGCAACTCAGAAACTAATTCGATTTCAAATGAAATAGGCATAAATATATTTCAACGAATTCATTTAAATTTCATTACAATTTTATTGCTTGACTGCTTCTCTCACTTTTCCTAGTTTATTTGTGTTCCATAAAACACCGTTCAAAATTAATTTGCGTTCTAATAACAAGTCCGTTGTATTACTTGCAAGTGCAAATTATATTAGTCGAATTGTAGTCAACGTTTAGCATAAAAAACCTTGACCGATATAATATATGACACTAAAGATTACCAATTTCTAAACATTTTTCTTTTTGAAAGAATATTCGAAACAATACCGAAATTTATTACGATCATCATTCTCACTAAAATTTGTTGGTTAAACTTGTTGTAAAAAAATAATTGTGTTTTTTTACGTTGCTGTTGTTTATCAATATTGAAGGTCAGAAATTAAGTGAAAGGTGAAAACTTATACCAGTATCAAAACAGAAAAAAAATTAAAAATTAAAAAAGGGAATTTTTCTTCTTTCTTTCTTTTTTTTTCTTCTTTTTCTTTCTTTCTTTGTTTGTTTCTTTCTCTTTATCTCTCTTTCTTTCTTTCTTTCTCCCTTCCTTCCTTCCTTCCTTCCTTTCTTTCTTTCTTTCTTTCTTTCTTTCTTTCTTTCTTTCTTTCTTTCTTTCTTTCTTTCTTTCTTTCTTTCTTTCTTTCTTTCTTTCTTTCTTTCTTTCTTTCTTTCTTTCTTTCTTTCTTTCTTTCTTTCTTTCTTTCTTTCTTTCTTTCTTTCTTTCGTTCTTTCTGTTTTTCTTTCTTTCTTTCTTTCTTTCTTTCTTTCTTGTTTTTTTTCTTTATTTCTTGTTTCCTTCTTTTTTCTTTCTTTCTTTCTTTTTTCTTTCATTGTTATACGAGTCTATTTCGTGTAAAGTCATGAAAGGATAAATCAAATATACACTAATTTGTGATGAAACATCTTTTCATATATTTCGTTTGAATATCATTAATACATAAATTCATGTTCTAATACAAAGTTTGACGTAACACTTATAACACAAGTCAATAAAATATAAAGATAAATTCATATAACCGTCTACAGATGCAAAAATGTTCAAAATTCATCTCATTTATATTTGATTTTAATTTTCTTTGCTTTCAATATATCACTTTTAAAACGCCATTGTGAAGTAAGATAATTACAATAAATGTCAATGTGAATACAAAAAGAACCAATCTAAAGCTTACAGGTCAAGTCCCCTCATAAGAATGTTGATTTGCATCAATAAAGAAAATCAGACATTCGTAATGCCGAAAATTTCATCAAAATCGGATGTAAAATAAGAAAGTTATGACATTTCAAAGTTTTCGCCTATTTTTTTACAAAATAGTTATATGCACAATTTAGTCACATGCAAAAAAGAGAAACGATGATGTCCTTCACTCACTATTTTTTTTTTTATTGTTTGAATTGTACAATATTTCTATTTTTACAGATTTGACAAGAAGGACCAACTTGACTGAACCATAAAATGTAAAACAACGGTAATTCCATATGTTCAATGAGAAATAAAACTTTGTTTCACAGGACAAAGAGGAGAAAATTAGAATATCTCAAATAAAAAAATACAAAAGAAATAGTGAGTGATTTCATCAGTTTCCTCATTTTGCATACCAACCGACCGGGATGTTTTGTAAAATTAAGCGAAACTTAAAAATGTCATAATCTTGTTTTGCATCCGATTTTTATGAAATTTTTAGTGTTATGCTTGTTGGATTTTTATCTTTTTATTCCAATCAACTTTCTGTTGGGGTGGACTTGTCCTTAAAATAAATTACATTGACTCGTGTTTAAAAAGAATATTTAAAATGGATTAATTCATATGCAAATCGAATTTTATGCGCATTTGTTTTGACAGGATGCCATTTTTACGCATGGGAATTTTTACATTATATATAGATACCTCATTAACTCACTCTTAATCTCAATATAATTATTTAAAAAAAATGACTTGTCATGGGTGGGGGAGGGGGCTCCTAAAATAACGGAAAGGGCATTTTAGCAATAACGGCGGGGACGGCAAAGCATGTTAATGACCGTCTTCCGAAAGAGCGGCTGCGACACCAAATAGCAGATCGGATTCAGAAAACTATTTGCGAACCGAAGCCAGACGAAGAACTGCTTCACATCCCTCGGCAGGTTCTTGTAGGCGATCAACTCGGGCTCAATGGAGTAGAGGAAATAGATGATGGAGTTGGGAAACCAAGCGATGGCGAAGGAGAAAACGATGTAGGATAGGGTTCGGGTAGCCTTCTGCATCTCGTTGGCGGATTCCCGATTAGCCGTCGTAGTCCGGTTACCACTGGCGTCATCCTGTTTATACATAAAAAAAAGAGTCAATAATCTTTTTGAAAAGGTATAGTTGCGGGCTTCCAAAGATTATGGAGATGGAAAAGAGCAAGTTCAGTGTATAATGCAAAGCATGTGCTTTGCTATCACAGGAAATACAAAAATCGGATATGTTATAGGCATGCTTTTTTTTTGGGGGGGGGTGGTTAAAATTTATCACCATACTCTAAATTATTTTCTGTCAAACTTCAAGACCTTAAAAGATATGGACAAATTGAAGAATTATGAGACTTCTTTATAATTCACAAGGTTTTGCCCATAAAAAAATCACCACGCAAAACATCAAAATACCGTTTCAATTGAGGGGGAATTCACTAAAGCATCAAAGCTTATAGAAATAGGGATAAATTATGCTTTGAATTCATCAGTCAAAAGAAATGTATAAAATCATATATGCGGGCATACATGCTATTTCTTCTTTCGCAGGTTTTAAGTGAAAGTCTTTCTCGCATGGGCACTTAACGCATTCATCTTTTCAGGGTGTGAAAAGATTCACTCACGACAACGCACAAAAGCACATTCAAGACATTTTAAACTCCCTAGATTCAATTAATGGATTCTTGACGACAGTTTATTCAAACACTGATGTATTAAAATTCATTTCAAAAGCCCTACTTACATTATATTCCTATGACCTTAAGTGCCTATAGCGTGCGTGTGATGTAATATAGTAATTCTTGAAAGTCTCATCGTTGTTTTTTTTTTACATATTATTATATGTGCCAATACATTAAACTAAGGGCTATTCAAATTTCTAAAAATATCAAACACAAAAGAAACCTATTTTCAATGTAATAAAATGATCAAAAATCATCTAGCATTTCCTTTATTAAAGGTCAAGTCCATCCCCCAAATAATTGGTTTGAATAATTAAAAAAATCAAACTAGCATAACGCTGAAAATTTTATCAAAATCGGATGTAAAATAAGAAAGTTATGACATTATAAAGTTTCGCTTATTTTTCACAAAACAGTGATACGTACAATTCAGGGACATGCAAATGAGACAGTCGATATCATTCACTCACTATTTCTTTCTTCTTTTTTATTGATTGAATTTACGATATTTCCATGTGCAGGGAAAAATTAATCGTTATTTCACTTGACAATGGGGACAAAATTAGAATATTTTATATTTGATATAATAAAATACAAAAGAAATAGTGAGTGGATGATGTCACCAGTCTCTGTATTTGCATACCGACCAGGATGTACATATAACGTAACGTAAATTAACGTAAAAGAAACGTAAATTGTAAATCACGCCTACACTCCTTGATTTGGTACAAACATTGCTGACCTGATTTTTCCATGATAAATCTACAACTCCCAGAAACCGCACATCTTGACTACGATTGATCTGATGACCTCCTATTGTTAATGAATCTATATCATCAGGGATCCTCCTACCCCTTGTTCTAAATTCATCATATTGTGTTTTACTAGTGTTTAATAAAAGCTTGTTAGAACAAAACCATGCAAATATATTTTAACTTCATTATCTGTTGACAATATACAGATATAAGATTATTCAAATCCTTGTGATAGGACAGTAAGCAAGTGTCATCACCAAAAAGTGAATATGTAAACAACTTTGATGAATTTATAATGTCATTGATATAAATTAAGAACAATAAGGGACCCAAGACTGAACCTTGGGGTACCCCCATAATTTACCTTCCTAGATTGTGATTTGACTCCATTGATCATTACACAGTACACACTGTAATCTATTCTTTAAGTAATTTTCAAACCAATTTAAGGCTACCCCACGAATGCAATAAAGTTTGTTTAATAAAATATCATGATCAATCGTGTCGAATGCCTTTGATAGATCTAAAAACACACCCACACAAAATTGTCCATTGTCTATTGCACTGATAATAGTATTTACCAAATTCAAAACGCCCATACTTGTAGAGCAATTCTTTCGAAAGCCAACTTGTTGTGGAATCAAGATATTATGAAGTTGAAGGAATTCATTGATTCGGGCCATTAAGTCTACTGTATACTATTTTTTTCGAGAATTTTTGAAAATATGGGTAACAAAGTCTGTAATTCACAATGTTTTTAGAGTCATTATTTTTTAATACTGGGATTACTTTAGCTATTTTTAGTTCTTCTGGGACAATACCTTGAATCAAAGACTTATTAAAAATATCACATAGAGGATTAACAATGCATTTAATACAATTTTTAATAACTTTTGGAGAAATATCATCAGAGCTGCACGCCTGTGATGGTTGTAAAGTAGAAACATGATTAGAAATTTCATGAACAGATGTTGGTCGAAAATACGGTTACACTTCGTAATTCCGAAGGTTTGTAATTCAGAAACACGAAAATTGCCTATACCTCGATGTTCGTTAATCCGAAAACGAAAAAGGGTTTGTTAATCCGAACATTTGTGGCGTTATTCCAAGGGTTCGATAATCCGAAAACGGAATAAGGTTCATTTTCCGAAGGTTTGTTACCCCGAAGGTTCGTTAATCCGAAAACAAAATAAGGTTCGTTGTTCCGAAGGTTCGTTAATCCGAAAACAAAATAAGGTTCGTTGTTCCGAAGGTTCATTAATCCGCAAAAAATAGGGTTCGTTGTTCCGAAGGTTCGTTAATCCGAAAAGAAAATAAGGTTCGTTGTTCCGAAGGTTCGTTAATCCGAAAAGAAAATAAGGTTCGTTGTTCCGAAGGTTCGTTAGTCCGAAAACAAAATTAGGTTCGTTGTTCCGAAGGTTCGTTAATCCGCAAAAAATAGGGTTCGTTGTTCCGAAGGTTCGTTAATCCGAAAAGAAAATAAGGTTCGTTGTTCCAAAGGTTCGTTAGTCCGAAAACAAAATTAGGTTCGTTGTTCCGAAGGTTCGTTAATCCGAAAACAAAATAAGGTTCTTTATTCCGAAGGTTCTATAATCCGAAAACGAAATAAGGTTCGTTGTTCCGAAGGTTCGTTAATCCGAAAAGAAAATAAGGTTCGTTGTTCCGAAGGTTCGTTAATCCGAAAAGAAAATAAGGTTCGTTGTTCCGAAGGTTCGTTAATTCGAAAACAAAATAAGGTTCTTTATTCCGAAGGTTCGTTAATCCGAAAAATGAAAACCGGGAAAGCAAGTTGCTGTTTAATTGTTATGAGGATGGGAAGGCAAGGGCGGCCGAACGAATTTTCGTTTGGGGGGGCAAAGCCAAAAATGAAACTCATACGTCAAAATGGCCACATTGGTGATATTTTCACCTTGAGATTATCATCTGCGTGAAGTCATTGTGTGTTTTAAAGTAATTAAGTAGAGAAAAGCATTTTCTAAGTGACTTCTGATTATGGAAAGATTCCGAAAACGAAATAAGGTTCGTTGTTCCGAATATTTAGGCATTATTTTTCGCGAGAGAGTATAATGAGCGAGTGGTTTGGAAAACAAAATTCTAAGCTGAAGTTGTAAAACTCGTTTTGGGGGGCCAATTATTGTTAAAATGGCATTATTGCGAGGTGTTGCGAGCGTTAATCACAAGCTAAAACTTTAGGTCATTTCAATAAAAAATTAACAAAATTTTTAAAATCCGAGCAGGTTTCTGCTGTCATTAAAAAGATGTGCATCTAACTAAAGAATTAACACGAGCGCAAAACGCGAGCTTAAATATACCGACCAGAAAAAGAACATGTTAAGGACTGCATTTAGTGACCTCTTTAGGATACATATTTCACCAATCGAATAATTGAGAGTGCGAAGCGCGAACTGAAAATTTGTAATATTTCAGCCTGAAAACTATTCAAAAGTGTCATTTTGAAAAAGGGCACATATCATTTTGAAAAAAGGGCATTTTTCCTACGAGGATTTTTTTTATGGGGGGCACTTGCCCCCCCCCCCCCCCGGTTCCACCGCCCCTGGTTTCAACAATTAAACAATGCAAGCATTAAAAAGAGTATTTCATTTTGAAAAAGGGCACATTTAATTTTGAAAAAAGGGAATTTTTCCTCCGAGGATTTTTTTATGGGGGGCACTTGCCCCCCCCCCCCCGGTTCCACCGCCCCTGGTTTCAACATTTAAACAATGCAAGCACAATTTTTCTGCATTCCGACCTAAAATTGACATTCTGAACAGTTTTTTGTAATCACGAACGGGATAAGAAAATAAGTAAAGTATTGATTCGAGCGCGACGCGCGAGCGGAAAATGAAAAGATATTTCAGACCTGAGAAAAGGTTACTCTATTTATGTCTTGTGAATCATGAAAAGGATGGGTAATTGGGTATACACATACACACACATAGGCCAGTAGGCCTATCGGTGGATACAAATTGAAATGCATTCAATTTTTAAATTTCACATGGATTATGATAAAAAAAACATTAAATGTTAAACTGTTATCATTTTTATCGTCATTAAAGGAGAATGAAACTCTTGGAGCAAGTTAGCTTTTGTGAAAGCAGAAAAATCAAAGAATAAGATCAACAAAAAATTGAGTAAAATAGGACTAGCAATAGAAGAGTTATGAGCATTTGAACGTCGAGATCACTAACGATATGGAGATCCTCCCATTGGCAATGTGACCAAGATCTATGATGTCACAGATGAACAACTTTCCCCTTTTGGACACTGAAAATATACCCCAAAACATCTCTTTTTGCTCATTCTAATCATATGACAAACGATTCATCAATGATATAATGTGAAACCTCTGTACTTGTCCTCTCATAAAGAGAACACCTCACCTTGTGATAGACTCTATAAAAGTGAGAATATAAGTGAAATAAATACTAAGGTAATGAGGGAGTTGTACGTGTGTGACATCACAGATCTTGGTCGCATTGCCAATGGGAGGAACTACATGGCATTAGTGATCTCAATATTCAAATGCTCATAACTTTCTTATTATTAATTCAATCTTCCTCAAACTTTCAACAATATGTTTCTTTGATTTTTCTCTTTGATATGGATTCAGCTGGTTTCAAGGGTTTCATTCTCCTTTAACATTGTCAACACTAGGTAACGATCAATAAAATTTTATTAACATTTATATTTTTTATTACCATTTTTATTATGATTATCGTTTGGATTATTATGTTCAGCATTAGTATTATTTTTTTATTTTATTACCAGCAGAAGCTGTTATTAAAAAATACATCCAATCCAATACAAATCCTATTATATGGAGGTTACTCGCACGCGACCAACACACTTAATCCCCTGGATTACATCATTAAACCATTTGCTTAGGCAGCAATTGCTCAGATAAAATCGAAATTAAGCCTATGCTTGATCCTATCAAGCCTATGCGTGATCCGGGCGCATACACACATCAAAATGTAAGACAAAATCTTACTTTGAGATATTTTTGACATTATATTCAAAATTCAAGCCAAATGTAAAATCATAGTCCTACACTTTTCCTTTGCTTTTCTTTCCTCCTTTTTTTTCTGTTTGCAGAACTTTTTGGGGCCGTGGCCCAACCCTTCCATACTTATATACGGCAGTGCTATGAGTGCTATGCGGTTGGGGTCCTGGGCGGAGCCCCCGGAACTTTTTGATATCACAGCCATTTAAACCACGCAGATTGCCGCTATTTTAAATCAAATCGCGGGTATATACAGGATATAGCTTTTACACAACACATTTATTCAACCCAGTTGCGTAATGAACCAAATATTTTGATAAGGAAAAACACAGCAATGTGGGAAAATTTGTAAAAAAATCGCAAGCGAGCTGGAAAAAAATAATTTCCTATTGAAATCAAATTCTAATTCTGTGATAGATTTTTCCATTATTTTCAGCAAATAACACATTTCATTGTTTCCATTCGATTCATTACTTTGTCTCCTATAATTTGTGGAACCAGCCCCCCCCCCCCACACCTGTACGCCAGTGATTGAATGAAAAGCTTAATGTAGGAAGGGTCCCTACAGAGGGGGGGGGGTTATTATAGTGCCATTTGAATGTTAGGCCTTTAAATGAAGAGCCCCTACTGCTTGGGGTCTGGGGCAAAGCCCTGGTAGCCTTTTTTTGCATAAAATTTAGCAAGCTTATATAGCACAATGTTGGATGCATGCAGTTCATCTTTCTTCCTGCTCTTTATTTTCAATCCTCGGCAGCCCGGTCGTGTTATTAAGAGTTTTTTTTCTTGTTCTTTGTTTTCCAAGTTAGCTTTTGACTAATTCCATTCTATCTTCATTTCCCGCTATTGTTTGCCATTTTGTCATCTTTAAATTTATTTCCCATCATGCTATTGCTTTCCATAGGCCTATTTCGGAATGATTTGTTCTTTCTCAAATGTTCTTCTTTCGTTCCTTTTCCCACTTTCCTTCCTTTTCCATTAAAAAAGATAATTTCTTCGTTTTCTTTTGATTTTCCCTTTCCCTTTCCTCCTTTCCCCTTTCCCTTTCTCCCCCTCCTATTTCTTTTTACCCCGTTTTTTTAATTTTCCCGGTGAAATCCGCCAGGGGGCAGCTTGCCCCCCTGCCCCCCGCCTGTTACGCCACTGAATTAAATTTAAAAGGAAAAGTAAATTATATAACTTTGAAAAAATGTCACTAAAATAGTTAAAGGAAATATTGGCATCAAATAAATTATATAAACTAGACCAATCTATGTTAAGAAGATCTTGTCTGAAGTTATTGATTCTTTCTTCAGTAAAATAACACGTCTAAACATTTTACTCTTTTCTTTACTATATAGTAATGATTGCTTTGCCTTTTTATGCTGCAAATCGGAATGTGATCAGAGAAATCAGAACAAAATATTCCTGAACAGATATTGTATTGAACACAATTAGTAAATATATGAACACAATTAGTAAATATATTATCAATAAGGGTTACTGTAAATGACGTTACGCGAGTTGGTTTGGTAATTAGAGAAAACAAACCAAAATAACTGGTAATCAAGCCTTTCCATTAACCAAATAAATTGAAACTATCAAAAAGTACTGGTCTAGATATGATACCTGCGAAATTGTTAAAAGTTGGGGCAAGAAATTTGTACAAACCTTTAAATTATATAATTAATTCATTTCTTGCGTCTCCTACCTTTCCTGATGATATCAAATTTGCAAATGTAGGGTAAATGGCGTACCGTGGGGTACGGCATTGGGGGGGGGGGGCACCAGCAAAAAAAGGTAGGCCTATACTGACCTGAAATAGAAATTTTAAGGATTGTGCCACTAAACGAATATGTATCTCATTGATCAATTAATGCGAGCGCAAAGCGTGAGCTGAAAATTTTATATCCAGACCTTAAAAAGGGACCTTATAAGCAATTTTTACTATCATGATACATTCTTGCCACACTAAACAAACAATGCGAGCGCGAAGCGCGAGCTGAATTTTTGTGTGTGTATATATTGACCCCAAACAGGGAAAATTTAAGGACTTTACTTTAGAAATTCATAAAGAGCATACATATCTCACCATAGCCAAGCGCTTGCTTATTTTGTTAGAATTTGGTTAAAGGTCAACGATCGCATTATCTTCAAAATCCTTCCCCTTGTATTCCATGCAATTAACGGCTCTGATCCACAGTACAATATTAATCTAATTAACGAATACACTCCTGTTAGGTCCCTACGTTCATCCAACTCTGGTTCCCTAGTTATTCCCAAATCCGTTAAAACATGGGGGTCGGGCTTGTGCTCACGCTGTCCCTGTTCTCTGGAATGATCTTCCCTGGTAATCCGTGAATGCAGTTCCATTGACACATTTAAACGTTAGCTTAAGATCGTCTATTCAATGATTCCTACTCTTAATTGTTCCTGAATCTATTACTATTATATTTGTACTTTTCTCTTTCTTTCACTGCGCCTTGGGCACTCTGCCGAGTGGATTTGGCGCATTACAAATCACATATATTATTAGTATTATTATTATTATTATTATTATTATTACTAATTATTATTATTATTATTATCATTATTATGATGATGGTGATCATCATCATTATCACCACCACCACAATTATCACCACTACCACCATCACGATCCTCACCTTTCCTGCTTTGCCACTGATTTTCACATCAGCACTCGATTCCTTCAACTCCATCGTCCCACCCGACGGCAGGTCACTGCAAACCGTCGTCGTGCTCGTTGACTTCGACAACCCGTCTCCACCGACCTCCTTGAAATGCTTATTGACACTCTTGCCCCGAACGGTCTCCTTGATCTTGATGTAGATGCGGAGATAGAGGACGGAGATGACGACCAGAGGTAGGAAGAAGGTCAGGCACGTCTGGAACATGTTAGCAGCGGGGTACCTCGAGAACGACGCCAGGCAACTCTTCCCGGAGTTGGCATCGACGACGAAGTCCCAGACCGTCGCGAACGACATCCAAAATCCGAACGAAATTAGCCAGGTGAAGACGTTGAGGATAACAGCCTTGCGCTTGTTTCGCGTCATGTAGTGGTTGATCGGGTCGTAGGTCGCTTTGTGGCGATCGATGCAGATGACGACGATGCCGACCGTGGATACGGAGAACATCGCGTTCCACAGGCCGAGGTAGACCTTGCAGAACTCCCCGCCTCCTGGGAAGTAACCCAAGAACGTGTGGATGACGCCGACGATTTGGATGATCCCGACGATGAGATCGGCGATGGCGAGGTTGATGATGAAGTAGTTGTTGTAAGTGCGAAGTCGCTTCTCGACGGCGAAGGCCCCGAGGCTGAGGAGATTGGTGAAGATGATAAGGATGACGAGGCTTGTTCCAAGGATCAGCCCTTGGAGATTGTTAATAGACTTGTAGCGCGTCGTCCCGCCGTCACCGACATCAACGAGGTCGGCCGTGGTCGCGTAAATGTTATCGCTAACATTCTCAAAGAAAAGGGTATACGTATCTGGGCTTTCTGAAAAGTTTGCCATCTTAAACTTATAAAGAATTCTGAAATCGTGAGAGCTGATTAGAATTTTCTTTAAAATTGCAAAATTGTCAAAAATAACTTATGCCGAGAGATATTTTACCACCATTTGAAAGCAGTACTCAGAATCAGAATAATGATCTCGCCGTCTTCAGGTTTTGCTTGTAGCACAGACTAAAAAGAATAATCCATCCAGCTTCTTATTTTATAGATATCGTTGAAAGGAATACGTCTGCCCATTGACCATTGAGAAGCATTACACACCCGCGCATTATTTTTGTATTACTTCTAAGATTAAGAGAGCTACGGGGAGATAATATGATATAATAATATAATAATAATATAATATACGGGAAGAATAAAGTAATCCTCAGGAATTTCATACCGGTTTTTCTACTCTTGTGGTTAACTTTTTGTTCATAATTTTAACCAATAAATAGAAAAATTGGTAGGCGGAATGAAAACAATATGATATAAACAGTTAATTGCTTTGAATAGACACGTATGTAAATAATGCAAAATTCAACTTGATAAAGAAGTTGTGGAATGCAACTTTAAAATTTACGGTAATAGTGACTTGTAATGAAGAAATGTAATGGGTTGTTATTTCTTTGACCTTGGCGTTGAATGTGTTCTATTTGTAATTAATTTTCCACGTTTACTTTTCTGAAAATGCCTAAAATGATAAGAGACATAGTCTTTGGAAGAGGAAGAGAGAGAGAGGAAAAAAAAACATCGAGAAACAGTGAGAGAGAAAGGGAGTGAGAGAGGGGGGAGTGGATAGCAGTAAGAAGTGAGTAAAGAGAGGAAAATAGGTGAGAGAGTGGGAAAGATAGAGAGAAAGGGGAATACTAAAAAAGGATGATGTATTTATCTTCATTCTGTTGTTTTGAATTGAATTATCAAGTAACCTTGAAAGTGAAATTAGTAAATAGTATCACAGTTTATTTTGTCCGTTTTACGATATCATGATATCTGAATTTTTTGTCATTTATTAATATTTCATTTGGCATTTTCAGCGTGATAAAAATCACATTTGACTTACTCGAATTGTTTGTCTAAACAGTGATTCTTTCTGATCTATATATCTATCTATCTATCTATCTATCTCTATCGATCGATCTATCTATATCAATTTCTGCCCTTTTTCTGTTTTTTTCTCTCTATATTATAATAACTCACTCTGCACCGGCTACTCACTGATCTATCCCCCCCATTTCCCTCCCTCTCCTTTTCTGCATTCCATTTTCAAGAACTCGCCCTTTCTTCCCCTATCTTTGCTCTCTCTATCTCTTGGAATTAGCCTTCCAATTTTTTCAGGTTTTTTTGTTAGGAACTTGCAAAGTTGAGGGTTTTGTGATGAATTAATGATCAGTTGTGATCAATTTGTTGTTCGAGAAAATTTCATGAGATATCAAATTGAAATTGAATGCACGAGTGATCACGAATTGCATTTTGATTTTATCATGTGGATCTCAGCATGGACCTTATACGCTGTCAGCAATGTGTTCATGAGAGTCAGGAGAATAGGGGGGGGGGATGAAGTACGTTGATGGGATAAAGGTCAGCAGAACATTTAGCAAACCCTCCCTCCATCTCTACCCCCCGCCCCCACTTCTCTCCTCCTGAGAGAATAAGCTTGGCTAGGCTGGGCATGAATTAGCCTTACAGATTTTTGAGAGGTTAGTCCTTTGGAACTTGCAAAGCTTAGGGTGTTATGCTAAATTAATGAGTGAAAGAAGTTTTGGTTTCTTAGGCAAATTTTTATGAGTTGCTCATTTGAAATTTAATGCATGAGTGAACAGTAATTGTAATTTTAGTGTAGCGTATTCATCTTGTGGACCTCAGCAGTGTTTTCGCGAGTGTCAGTGTAATGTGATGGTACCCTTTACAAGCAAAAGGGCGAGATATGGTAAGACTTGGTTTAAGGGCATTCTTCTTCTTTGTGTTCTTTTACAAAATAAAAGTCATATGTACCCCCCCCCCTCCACCTCCATTTCCCCGGCTCCTTCTCGCTCTCTCTCTCAGCGGCGTAACAGTGGTCGGTGGCCAGGGGGGAGGGGGGGGGGGGGGGGCAAGAGCCAAACGTTCCCGGTCATTTCATGGTATAAACAGGTGTAATGAGGCGACTATTTTGAGAGGGCCAGATATTGCGTATCGGAGAATACAGAATTTATCTTTAAAAAAAGTTGCGAGCGAGCAAATTTTTTTACCTTTTTAATACAAAAATCAAATTTTGTGATAGATTTTGACATGATATCCAGAAAATAATATATTTCACTCTTTTCTCATTCCATTCCTTTTTTGTGGTCTGTACGCCACTGTGAACAGGATTATTTGCATACCCCCATTCCACTGACCATCGGAACCTGATCTGACGCCAATCTGATCCAAATTTTGCAAAAATGTCAGCGCTCCGATGAGTTCCGATGAAAATTCACCCGACATCCACTTTTTTTGGTCCCTGTTTTCCGTAAAATCCTATAAAGATCCAACATTGATCGGGGTAATCGGATGAAGGACTGGTAGCGGCCCGATGTCTGTCCGCCATTTTCATCGGCAGCGTCCGATTGATTCGAATGTGGTCGGATTGTAATTCGAGGGTGGCCTGACACTAATCTGACACTTCCAACACTCTCCCGACATCAACCCGACAAATCGGTTGCTGTTCGGAGGGTAATCTGACACTGACCCAATACTGGTCGGATTTTCGCCAAAATCGGCAGTCGAGTATAAAAGCAGGCTGCACCTCCTGACAATACTAGACATGGATCAACTTCTTCGCAACGCTGCAGCCCTGAGCTGTGTTTTTATGCTCCAGCAACAAACTATGCAACAAGACGCAATAGCCCTTCAGGTCCTGAGAAAGAGGCTGAGAAAAAGGCGAAGAAGACCACGTCGTTATTGGGTTCGACCATGGCTGCAAGCTGAGAGAAGGCTGTTATATGGGCACTACACCAGACTCTTGAATGAACTAAGAATGGAGGATACAACGGCATTTTTCAATTTCTTGAGAGTTACGCCAGAATTTTTTGATGAACTACTCCAGAGACTCGCACCAAGACTCACGAAGGACGATACCAATGCCAGGAGAGCCCTTGAACCTGGTCTCAAGTTAGCCTGTACCATAAGGCACCTTGCAGCTGGCGATCGGTATCCGTCACTGTCATACAGTTTCAGGGTTGCTCGAGAAACCATTTGCAAGTTTATCCCCGAAGTCTGTCAAGCCATAGTGGATGAGTATGCTAATGAAGTGATCCAGTGTCCCACCACTGAACAAGAATGGCGTGCAATTGCTGAAGAATACGAGAGGCGTTGGAACGTTCCACATGTAATGGGGGCACTTGATGGCAAGCACGTGGCACTCAGGAAACCAGAGAACTCCGGCAGTCTCTACCATAATTATAAACATTTCTTCTCAGTAGTCCTCATGGCACTTGTTGATGCTAACTACCGGTTCTTGTGGATAGACACCGGTGCTCAAGGACACATGTCTGACGCGCAGATATACAATGCATCTGAGCTCAAAGAGACAGTGGAGAGTGGTCAAATAGGATTCCCCCCACCTGAGCCAATGACCAATGACAACCAGAACATGCCATATTTCATGATCGGGGATGACGCCTTTGCTTTGCGAACCCACATGATGAAGCCCTACTCGAGAAAGAACCTGAATCGTACAGAGCGGATATACAACTATCGCATAAGTAGAGCCCGAAGAGTCGTGGAAAATGCCTTCGGAATACTAGCAGCCAGATTCCAGTGTCTTCTAGGAACACTACAGCAACAACCTGATGTTGTGCGGAACATCATAGAAACATGTGTCTGTCTCCACAACCTGATTGGAATACGGCACCCAGCCATGCACCATGGTCAGCTGGATACAGAGGATACCGACCATAACATCATACCAGGAGAATGGAGGAACATGGCTCCCATGCATGAAGTACCAACTCCAAGAGGACCCTTCCGCGACACAGCAGAGGCCAAAGCACAGCGTGAAACCCTAAGACTGTACTTCAACAATCCTTGCAGGAGAGGATGATTTGAGATAACGGAGTATAAACTTTTGTTACCTGAAGTGGACATAGATAAAGATGACAATTACTATGATTAACTATTTTGTTGCCAGCATTTGTTAGAATACTGCAATGGATGTTGAGCCTTGAAATTACTAATTGTCATAATTATTAAGCAATGTTCATGATTTGTCGTCTGAACGGCGACTAATATGTTTGTGTGTAAAAAAAAATTCAATCAAAATGCCGTGAGGTTGCATTTGCAAAAAACCTTATTGATTTTAAAAAATCAATCAATAAAAAAAAAAAACACATCAGTTAATGAAAGTGATGTGTTTCTGAGTAACTGAGTTGCCAAAATATTTTGTACTACATTAGAGTTGCATCAAGTATTATTATCAGTTATTGTACTTGGATATGATGTGTTTTTGAATTGCCAAAGAAGCTTGTAGCCAAGGCAATGTATCTAAAAAGGGAGTTGCATAGTGTTCAATAAAGTGAACAATGTAAATTTTCTGAATTGTTATTTCTTGATTCATTCTACGTTCCAAATCTTCAAATTTGAATTTATTAATGGAGTCGAATACAAGTATTCATTTCTTAACCAAAGCATTAAGAGAGAGAGAGAGAGAGATTGATGGGAAATAATGATTTGTTTCACTCAAGAATGACAAATCATACGCAAGATAATTCTAAACATTAATATGCAACCTGTGCGTACTTTATTCAACAAAAACAATCTTTACAAACATAGCAAAACACAAGTCAATGATAAAAAACTTATAAATGATAAAGGGTCTAACTCCTAAAAACTAAATCAATGAAAACAAAGACCGATTTATGTTCGTTTCCTTCTCAGTATTGTTCTCATGTTTAATCCAAAAAAAAAATCTACATCGTCTTCCTGGCTCATTCCTCATTAATGACAAGTCTGATAAACAAAAAAGTCCAAAGCCGGAAAACAAAAAAACAATTGCTTTTATTCTTTTCATTTTTTTGCCATCCTTGCTCTGCATTTGGTGACCCTAATCTTCCTGTGAACATTGCTGGGTCTGCTGCTGCTGGGGCGTCTGAGATGAATCATTCAGGCTTGCCAAGAAGCTTGTCATACTAAAGTCACTTGACTCCCTAGAACTTCTGCCTGCTGAGAGAGAAGGGGCGCTGGCGGAGCGTGGCTGCATGGTGGTGTAGGAGGGCGTTGAATGGTCGTTCATCCCAGGTATCACGTTCGCCATGTAGGACTGCTTCATGGAGTGCCAAACGCTGGTGGAAACTGGGTTGGTAGGCCAAAGGTGTGGTGGGGGCTGCCATCCATCTCCGCAGGGGGGTTGACTGACCCCTGAACTTGTACCAGGTCTTGCTATTGGAGGATCCGAGGGAGGTTGCAGTGATGTGTGTCGATGCTGCATGAACAGAGAGTCTTGGCGTCTGGTGCTGGCTTCATCTTGTATGTCAAGGAGCAAGTTGCTCAGCAGTCTGTTTGCCTTCCTATACAAGTCATCAGGGAGTTGCTGCAGCACCGAACCGACGTAGTTAGTGAACTGCTCACGGTCTGGATGCTGTGACTGGGGCCTGTCAAGTGTACGCAACACCTGGGCAGAAAGGGCCATCAGCTGCTCGCTGTTTTGCTGGTTCTTGATAAGATGATCCAGAACATCCGTCTCCTGCTGTCTCGGGGACTTTTGTGGTGCCTTACCCTTGTTGTACCTGCTGCCCCTGGGGAATGGAGTGCTTTCCTTGCTGGCTCCATCTAAAGACTGCTGATTAGTGGTAGCTTCCTCCTGGTTTTCTGGCTGGGCTGGCTCTACCTGTCTTTCCACCCCTCGCTCCTGGTCCTCTTCTTCTTCCTCCTCCTCCCGAGGTGCTTGTCCTCTGGCCTCAATACGTTCCTGTAGCTGAAAAGATACAAAGCAAAGAATGTTTTGAGATGAGGAAATGTTAAGATATAAATCAAAGTTAATATAAAATAATTCAAAATAATTTTTTGTTAAATTTTATTCCATTTTTCGTGATATGATGTATTTCACAATTTTTTTTTGTTTTTTGTTGTTGTTAAGTATACTTACACTAACTATGTTCCTCCTTTACACAACGTACATGTGAGGGGTGAGGAAGTCAAAAAGCTACAGCAGGCGCTTGTTGGCATCAGTAAGGACCTCAGCTCCAGATCCACTCTTTTGTGCTTTCTTCTTTAGCCGTCCAAGCTTTGTCCTCAGACTCTCGTACCACTGTTGCAGCTCCAACCCCGTCTTGTCCATGGCCTGTCCTTGCTGATCCCACAGACGTGCTCTGGCCTGGGTGTCCCTCCAGAGGTCTCTTGATTTGTTATACAGGCTATCGTTCTCCTTGAGGAATTCAGCTACCTCCACCATTTCTTCTTCGGAAAGGACGACAGGAGGCCTCGGGGCCTTACGCCTTCTCTTTGCAGGGGGCTGGGCATTTTCTCCATCAGTGTCCCTGCCTTTTTCTGTCTCATCTTCATCGTCATCTTCATCTGCAGAAGCAGGAGTAGCAGCTGTGGAGGCAGTGGATGTGGAACCTGCAGTAAAGTTTGTGGCGGTGATGACGGTGGTGATGCTGGTGGTAGCAGCAGTGCTGCCTGGCCTCACGGTGCCTGATAATTTATAATGAAAAAAAAAACAGCTTTACATGACTTAGGCCTACATAAAACTCCATTCCATCTCAAAAATTCTTCAAATATTTAGATAAGAATTGATTACAAATATTTCAAAATTACAATTCAATTCATTATAAAAACATATTGACTTGCTTTTCTCACTTTGATATTCCTAACTCAGCTGTACTTACCAATAACACAAGGAGAGTCGTGTGGCTGAGCAGTGATTGGGGCCTGAATAGGCCTATCCTCCGTCTCTGCATCCTCAGGAGAAGGCACAGAGGATTCTTCTGCCACTTGAGATTGTTGTGGAGTGTCGGGAGGTCTCTTCTTAGCCTTCTGTCCTCGAACATTTCTGTTTTTTCTTGGAGCCATATTTAAGATCTTGGTGCTGTGTAGTGTCCGAGAAAATATGTGAAGTCAGCGTCGGCTGGCCCTCCTTTCATAGTCCGTTGGCCTTCAGATGTCGCCGCTTGCTATGCGATATGTGTCGGATGGCAGTTTGGTTAATGAGCGATTACCCTCCGATGTCACAACGGATAGCAATCGGACGGTACTAATTATCACGTTAACCGCCGATGAGAATCGAATTGGTGATGGGCGGCTATCAGGCGCGTCGGGCAGACCGCCGATTGCAATCAGATGAGCGTCAGATGACAGTAAATCATCGGACACTCATCAGATTGCCGTCGGACGTCGGCTAGACAGGTCCGATAGTTGCACAACACGATTCTGACACACATCGGACTGACTCGACATTCATCCGACGCTGACTCGATTTGCGACCGGAAATGGCGTCCGATGGCGAACTAAGCTCTGAGCTTAGTTCCTTCATCGGACAATTTCGCCTCATCGGATTACGCCCGACACGTCGGACACTGACCTGATAGTCGACAAACACAAATCGGATTCATCGGAGTGTGATACGATACTCTTCGGTGGGTTACTGGAAGAAAAAAACTTTGCTTCCGATGAGTGACCGATGAGCCCAATTCTCTGTGGAATGGGGGTATTATTAAAACAAAACGAGGGGTGCAGTATGACACATAATCATCTTTTCATGAGAATCTAACTTTGAGATATTTTTAAAATTATATTCAGTAAATAAAATGATATCCTACACTTTTCCTTTGCTTTTCTTTCCTCCTTTATTTTCTTGTTTGTAAAACTTTTTGGGGCCAATGGCCCAACCCTTACATACTCATATACGGCAGTGCTGTGCAGTTGGGGTTCGGGGAAGAGCCCCCGGAACTTCTTGATAACAAAGCCATTTAAAGGGATGGTACGGGCTGAAAGTATTTATAGCCTAATAAATAGAGTAGAATTCACTGAGCAAAATGCCGAAAATTTCATCAAAATCGGATAACAAATAACAAAGCTATTGAATTTTAAATTTTAGCAATATTTTGTGAAAGCAGTCGCCATGAATATTCATTAGTCACATCCCCACTTGTTCTTTTGTATTTTATTATATGAAATTAGGTTTATTCAAATTGTTTCCTCCAAGAATTAGAAATATTGGATTGACAACTGATTTAGTGCATTAGATATTTATTGCTGCAACTTATTTCATTATAAGGGAGACATATTATTCACACAAGTATGAAATAATGAAAAAAAAATGTGATTTTATGTAATAACATAAGAAAACGGCAAGTGTTAAATCACCAGTTCATCCATTGGGACGTCAGCGCGCAAAGTCCCGAGCGAGACCTGGGGAGCGTTTCATCAACATTTTTGTCCGACACGATGTCAGATCTGACAACTTTCCTTCATGTTTATTGGCTAAGAAGCAGTGTTACTATGGTAACTGTCGGATAAAGTAGGACTTGTCGGATAAAACGTCCGACAACTCCTTTCATAAAATGCTCCCCTGTAAGTAATTTCAGATGAAAGAGGAGATTCTAAGCTTTACATTGGTAGGTCATTTGTCTATTTTATTTATGATTAAGTTATGATAAATTCCATCGCTAAATCTCGGTTTCATTATTTTTGTGGGATGCACTGTATATCTGTATATTTTTTTAGCCATTATGGTCAATTTTCTTTTTCAGGCTGTGCCTATAATTTTGTAATGAATAATGTTTGTTTTTTTCTTATTCTCCTCCCTTCTCCATCCTCCATCACCACCTTCACCCTCTCCCCATCAAATTTCCCTTCTTGTATATATTTCTATATACTTCTTGGCTTGCTTTTCTTTTTTCTCTTTAATTTTATCCTTTATTTTATCCTGTTTATTTTGGGTGATTTTATATCACTCAAATTTTTTTACTTCAATGTATTCTGTAGGTATTGTTTTTTTTAATGTACTCTCAAATTGCTTGTTTAAATATGTATTATTCAAATGCTATCATGTAAAGTGTTCTACTGTATTTTTAATAGACTCTGATACCCAGCATGGGTTGGGTAAATAATCAACTTTCAAACCTTTACAGTACCTCCAAAGTATGATCTTCTCTCTCTCTCTCTCTCCTTCTTCTACCCTTCTATTGGACTAATAAACAATGTCAAACATAAGCTTTATAATATTGATGTAGATTTATTAATACTATCATAAAGAATACATGTTATTTATTACATATAATGTCTGAAACTCGTCATTTGTTCTTTGTCAAGAGAAAATACTTACAAACATGAATGGCTGTATCAACACTCGTACCTTCAAGATACAAATAACATTCCATAAATTCTTCTCTTTCCCATCTCTGCTGTTGACATAAAAGTGACCTCAAAATGGACTTAGACATAGCTAAAAGGTCATTCTTGTATCACAAAAGACATAGTCTGCATGAATAAAACAGAGTAAAATACTGATCTTGCTTATAAAATAAAATCTGTAAATGATGAGGGTCGACTACACATTCCCACTACAAATAAATAGATGAGCTATACAACAAAAGGGAAACAGGCTATAGGAAAAGGAAGATATTAGATATGTACACACATCCATCACTCTATCATCAGGTAGGTTGGACTTCAAATTCACATTCACTATAAATAACAATACAAGTCTGTACCCACTCAAATTAATCTTATATCATCTCTTTCATGCTCTTCTCTCTCTCTGTCTCTCTTAACATTCTATTTTCTAAAACCCTCTCCTCTCAAAATGTTAAGAACACTATTATGTTTTACGTATTTACAAAGATTGCTTTAAATTGAATTGTTTACACTTTGAAAGCACAGAGTAGAAAACATTTTGCAAGAAAATATACTCAAAAGCGCTTAGAAAACAACAAATTACAAATCTGGAAGTAGCGTTTTATTATACAGTTGGGAAGATTACATTCAAATTTAAATAAATTAATTTATAATGTATTTATTAAGGAATATCAGATCACTAATACCACCCCACAAGGATAGAAAAGGTGATTAGAATCTGCTAAAATTGACATTTCTTCCAAAGCAATCTGATGTGGTTTGAACCCATGGCTTGATTATACTAACATTTGGAAATTATGTATTAGAACTGAATGTGTGAAGTAACAGATCGGTTAAAACAGAAAGTCTGTCATTTTTAATGAAATCCAATGAATGATAACTATCAGATGAACAATGTAAAATTAATAGTAATGTATACAAATGGAAAAACAAACAAACCTTATACAGCTAGTATACTTTATCTGCAAGAAAAGATGTAGATAATTTGTTTTATTAATAAAGGTCTAACTAATAATACATTCATCCATTTCACCCTAATAAGGTGACTGTTCTATCAAACTCTTATCCATCATAGACAATAAAAAATCTCTCTGTTAACATAAAAATTAGCACAACATAAAATAAAAGAAAGTAGGACGATATCCAACAAAGAATGATATGAAATCCCTACATCATGGGAAAAAAATATTTGGTTGAATAACATGACATAAAAATCTTTCTTAAAGAAATATTAACTGTGATTATTCTACACCTAGATGTTCACAAGTGTCAAAAAATGGAATAACTTTTTGGAATATATCTCATAACTTGTTTGGTCACAAAAACAACATGCTTTGCTTTTATCTGTTTTGTCTAGATAATAATTATTCCTTGATGAAGAAACTATGTTAAAATAAGGAAAATATCTATATTGACTTCTTTTGTTATTAGCACTAAAATCAACATAAAAATACAACAGTAGATTGACATCAGCGAATGTAATTCTGAAATAAGTAAAATACCTTTCAATATGCGATGAAGTGTATAAAGTAAAAGTACAACATATTCAAAAATTAAAAATATGGAACTTTTTATGAAAGAAGTTAAAACTGAATTACATCATTCGTACAGTAAGATAAGTTTGGTGGGTTGCAAAAACATACTCTTCAAAATACGGTGTAATGCACACAAAATTCATATTTTACACTTCACAAAACCATGCAGCATGGTTGTATACATGGGTCATACATGAAGCTCTTTATAGGAATCAATCAATGGTCTGCAAAGACACTCTACAAAGACATGCAATAAATAAATATGATTAGTAAGAGCTGCTCGGGCATTTATTTGATATCATTAAGGCGAGTTCTCTGCCTGGAAATCGATTCATTTAATGAGGAATATGTTGTGTATTAATGGGCAAGACACAGTAAGATTGAGGTATTGGGGGAATCTATCACACTGGATACACAGTGATATTATTAATATGTACACTCGTCTTTAAGTCAACAAGATAAGAGCACACAGTTTCACTTTATGATTGTTAAACAGATTTGTTATACAGATATTTCTGCTAAAAGGACGTTAATACATGTGATACACATTCAATGTTCATATACAATGCCATGGTTCCATAAGAAACTAAAAAACAAAGATGACATATTGGTTCTTGAAGTAGAAAGTATAATGTTTTAGTCTAGTTTATCTGTATATTTATTGTCAAAAATTCTTTAAATATATTGTACAACAAAAACAAATATATTAGAATGTGGAGGATTTATAAACAAAATATATACAGCAAATAAGTTTGCAAGGTTACTAAAAAGCACTGTAACAAAATCTATATAAAATGACTTATATCAGAAATGACAAAACTATCATCTTCCTTTATACACAAGTGTGATGAGATTTAACAAATATGAATTAAAGGGAAAACAAAGTTTGCGGAGTTTAAAAAATGTTTAAATTGACATAGTAATCGTCTTCAATCCTGATAATTGATACAAAAATAATATCAATTGCGGATATATACAGTAAAAAAAAATTCAACAGAGAAGATGTGAATCTAGTTACTAAAACAGGGCTGGCCAACTGAAGTGAATTCATTATGAGAGCAGTGAAGTAGCACCACCAGGGGGGGGGGGGGGCATTCAAATATTTTGGTATACACATTCATGTATACATATGTATACATATATTCATGTGAATCATGCAATACACAATCAGTATTAATATGTGAACGGAATATTTCAGGATATTTTCAAGGATATTCAGCCCAAGTAGTACATGCCAGGGCAGACTGATATAAATCAATGGAAAATACAAGAATTCTGTGCCTGTTTTATTCCAACCCCAGGCAAACTGGTGACTATGTGCGAGTCAAAATGGGTGATCCTAAATTTTGGTTTATATAGGGTTAGATTTATCTTGTTCAGGGAATAAATTTAGGAACAAACATGCCACAAGTATCTTAAAGGACTATGAATATGAGTGTGTACACCAATATATCTGAGTGCCCCCACACCCTTCCACTCGGGAGTGGTAACAAGACAATATGGAATTACATTTGTTACATATGACTTTGATATAACTTTGGCTTAATTAAGAGAGCAAGAATTGATGAATATACCAGCTTCTAGAAATGAATACTGCTGATTGAGGTACTACATGAATAATTGATGATAGAAGCTATGGTTAGGATAAAGGGTTGAATGAAGTAATAGCTGATGAATATATCATGGCAGACACTTTAAAGAGCATTTCAGTAAAAATAAACCTCATGTATTAACGTCATTATGTCACCATCTTTTAGGTTCAACTCAATGCCTTGAATGCATTGGTGATCTGAAGCTGACATTCCTATATCCTCTGAGTGAGGGAGCAATGATATCATGATGTATAAGGTCTATAGATGGGTGACTAGAATCCTGTAACCTCTACAAGGTTACAGTTCTTATGGCAGTCGGTAGTTTTGAAGTATTGGTTGATTAAGAATTTCAAGAGTTACTAGGCAAAGGAAATAGAGGAGGTATAGGAGTCTTCTCTCTTACTGAAAGGCAGTTTAGACCAGCGCAGACACTGATTAGGTCGTTACTTGGGAGATGAATCCTCAGAATGTTTCAGAGGATGGAAGAACGGGTGCACCCAGGTTACCCTACAAAGACCATTGCTGAACAAGAGTGGCATGATTCTAGACTTGTAGCACAAGTGCCTAACAGCCAGACGTCTGAAGGGATGCAAAGATGACATCCAAGACACAAGAAGAATTTGAGAGGAAACCACAGCGAGCACAAGTATTTAATCTGTCAAGTCTTGTGAGGGCGCTATTCAAGAAGGGGGCAAATTGCCGTCTGGATGATCAACCAGACGTGTATAGCACAGGTAACCAACTGTTCCTTTGTGAAGACTGGGATTGGAAGTATTGAACGCCATCCATACTAAGATAGGTTGATGCTGGATTTAGAGCAAGAGATTAATAAATACTAGTAACAGGGTTTGTTCTAAATTCAGCATATTGACCCACTCCTCTCAGAGCTACGAATTAATCATGGTAGATCCTCCCTTGAGTTTGGTTACTTCTTTTCTCCTTTCTGGAATAGAGGGAGGAAAATGAAATTAAAGATAAATTACAGTTGTGGTAACAATCTCAAAATGAGTTCACACAAAATGACCACCCAAGTGTTCATACGAATAAATAAAAAAGAAAACGTGTATTTGCTGAGAAATTAGTAAAATAAGCACGACATTGCATTAAATGTCTGGGGTCTTTCAAAGCAATATCAGGACAATGTCCCATGTATGCTTTTCTGTGTAAGTGTTTATCAGTTTTCAGCTAGGATTCCATGATTTCACAAAGTTGATTAAAGAAAACATTTTAAATATCTGAGGATGACTAAATCACAAGGATTTGTTTCTTTCTCCTCATCTCAAAAATAATTATCTGCAAACAAAAGAAGCATATAATAACTGATACAATTTAAGTTTCTTCAGATCTTGATTATCACAGGTTAGGTAAGTTTTAATAAAAATTGCAAGAGTTCTTTGATATAAAACAGTTGCATGAGGACAAATCACTCCCTATTGAAAGAAGGCTGACAATGCATTTCAATCAGATTATAAACCTTTTGTACCTATGTGAATTATATCTTAGATCTAAAAGAAGTAATGTTTATTCACTTACTTTTGATTTGTGAAACATATGTGTTAAATCTGAAAGACTTCTTCGGTTTTTTGGTCGTGTGGCACCATCTGAAAGTAATATTATAAAACCAGACAAAACCAATTAAATTTCAATTTCAATTTCAATTCAAGTTTATTTTGCTCTCTGCATAAAAATGAACACAAGTGTGGTAAAATACATAGGAACAAAGTTTACATAACATCAAAGACATAAAAAAGCATTGAGAGGGAAGCAGCCAAAAAGGAAAAGAATATCCTTATAAAAAGGCCGACCCAACTTACTTTAAAAAGAATAATAATTATTGACAATATCAAAAGTAAAAAAAAAAAACAATTAGAAGACAATACAAAGGCATAGATACACAAATGGTAAGATTTAGATTATATATATATATATAAATATTTACAAACAGGTTTAATTATCAAATATAAAGTTTCTGAAGTTACGTTTGAAAATATTAAATGAACAAGATGTTTTCAAATTAACCGGCAAAGAATTCCAAAGTAGTGGGCCACGAAAGAAAATAGATTTATGAGAAAGGCAAGTTCTTATTTTAGGAAGGTGGAAGTTTGCAGCATTTCTAGTAGGGTATTCATGAATATTATAATTTAATTTAAAACAGTTCAATAAAAAAGAAGGTAAAAGTCCTTTAGAACATAGATACATAAAAAGTCCCATTTCATACTTGTACATATCATAAATATTTAAAATTTTAAGTGAATGAAAAATAGGATAAGAATGGGCGTAAAAAGGGGAGTTGTTTATAATTCTGACTGCACGTTTTTGAAGTTTATGTAATCTGTCTAAATAAATATTCGCAGCACTTCCCCAGGCAAGAATGCCATAATTTAAAAATGGTGAAATAATAGCATAATACAGCATCTTTAAAATATTTGGTGGAAAATTATGCAATTTGTACATTATGCCTATGTTCTTAGATATCTTATTGCAGATGGCATCAATATGATTTAACCACGTTAATTTATTATCGATTATGACACCAAGAAATTTTAAAGATGAAACTTCTTTTATCATTGAACCACACAATTTTATATCAATTTCATTGGAGTTTATTTTCTTATTTGTAAATATCATAAAGTTAGTTTTAGAGACATTGAGGGATAACTTGTTCAAGTATAACCAATCGGTAACCTTCTGTAATTCCTCATTAAATTCTGTTTGTAACGTCTGTAAATCTTTGTGGGACATGAATATACTGGTGTCATCTGCGAATAAGATAAATTTAAGTTTACTGGATACATTGCACATGTCATTAATATATAAAAGGAATAAAAGAGGTCCAAGTATCTTAAGATTATGAAAATAGTTGACACATATATATATACACAATGAAAATAGTAATATATCCTCTCTACAGGAATCACATAAAGTCATGTAATATTGCTTTATTGATTTATTACCAAAAAAGTATTGAGGAAGATGATAAATAAGCCCCCAGAAGGCCATTTCATAAAGCTGTTCGTAAGTTAAGAGCGACTTTAAGAACGTCTGGTGAACCAAAAACTTTCTTGCAACAGATAGATTGCAAAAATATGTTGAGGGAGGCTGAATCACGCCCTTCTAGTCTTGTTAGGGTTAAGGTTCATATAAAGCTCTATTGGGATAGTGGAATGAAGAAACAGATGAAAATGAAATGGACTGAAGTGTAAAGGAAAGGCAGTATATACCAGACTCTGGTGGAGTTGTGACAGAGCTCCGGCGAGGTTTCTCTCCAGCTCCTGATATGTCCTCCTTCTCCCCCATTGTCTTCTGTCTATCTCTTCCTTCTTGTTTCAAAGTATCTATCTCTTCGAGGGCAAACTCGAGCTCCAGCTCTCGTAATCTCAGATTCATCTGAATACAAAATACATGTTTAACATGTTAGTGACAGTCATTGATGTACAGGGGCTATACTTCTTAATTCCTTTCATTCAATTGTGGCTTTATATAAACTTGGTCAACAAGCAGTTAATCCACTTATCAGATAGTTTAATACCACATGGGCTAAACTCAATTGCCCATTCGGTCTACTATCAATTTGGTCTACTATCAATTCGGTCTACTATCAATTTGTTCTATCAATTTGGTCTACAGTCAATTTGGTCTACTATCAATTTGTTCTATCAATTTGGTCTACTATCAATTTGGTCTACAGTCAATTTGGTCTACTATCAATTTGTTCTATCAATTTGGTCTACAGTCAATTTGGTCTACTATCAATTTGGTTTAACTATCAATTTGGTCTACTATCAATTTGGTCTACTATCAATTTGGTTTATTATCAATTTGGTCTACTATCAATTTGGTCTTATATCAATTTGGTCTACTCTCAATTTGGTCTACTCTCAATTTGGTAGTAGTCTTAATTTGTTCTTCTATCAATTTGGTCGACTATCATTGTGTTCTACTATCATTTTGTTCTACTATCAATTTGAGAAAAATTTTCCTGGTATTACATCGCAATTCGCTCACATTTTTTGAAGACTGCTACACAAAAATTATTTTGTGTAGCAGATTTTTACATAGGACTGTGTAGAACTTAGTTGAGAGCTTTCCTCTTATCACCAAAAATGCTAATCAAAAAGTAAAAATATTTGGTGGGGCTGAATGGAATTACCTAAGATAAAATGGTTAGTAGACAAACTGGACCTGGATTAGACCATGAGGAATGAATAGAAGCAGGTGTAGACAAATCAGAAATCTGCCCAATTATTAGTTTCATATCAGATTTTACTTGTACGAAGCCTAACTCATAGTTAATCTATACAGGCTATTCATAACATCGTGTGGGTAAATCATCCTTAGTTCTGGTGTATTTTCATCATGGCAGAGAGAAATTCTAGACATTCCAAGATCTGAAAGATATTGCACACTAAGGCCCGTATTCTGAAGTCGGGTTTAACTTAAACTCGGGTTTAAAGTTGTGGTTTAAGTATGGATAGCCAATTGTTACATAAATCCCTAACAGTAGAGATATCATATTTCAGCTCATTTGGCTCTCAAATCATTCATAATTGTCTAAAAAGGATAAATACATGTAGATGATTGTCTTCACCATCGATGAATCAGGAAAGAGCACAGTAAATATAAGAAACATACAACTTAATAAAAAAATTGACACTTTTGGCTTTCCATAATTTTAGCACAGAGTTAGACCATGGTCTAAGTTAAACCTGACTTCAGAATACAGGCCTAAAGGTTTAGTAAACTAAAAAAAACTTGCACAATCTCATCTATTCATCAATTGGAATAGTCCAACCCACATTTTTTCCTTTTAACTTCACTTGATCAACTGCCCAGCCATGACAATTTGGGAGCTTTAAAACTTCTCATGTGAACTAGAAAACAGAAAAAAAAAATACATAAAAGATCCCACAGCTCATCAATTTCTACATTTAATAATACATATACATGTATGCAAGCTGTGTCCTTAATGTCATGTCAAGCATTTGTGTAATATCCCAAGAGATTGGCTGACTTTTTGCATTATCATGCAGTAATCATTGTTTCTGGTTCAAAGTGATAACAATCCTATTCAAACACTTCATTTTTATCCTAGAATCTCTACTTATTGATACTTAATATCTTTAATTTTTCAATTCTAACTCTCAGCCTACGCTATCTTGTATGTCTTAGGATAAAAATGGTTGACACACAATCCTCTCAGGATAAAATTTCACAGGTAAAAAGTAATTTTGTGTTTATGAACATACCTCTAACACCTTCAATTTCCTTTCTTTTTCTGCATCTTGCCCTTCATCCTCCTCCTCGTCATCATCATCATCTTCATCCTCCTCCATCTCTATTCTTTCAAGTTGCTCTCCAAGTGATGAGACTTTCCTTCTATTATCTACCTGGGCTTTCTGTAGCTTCTCATGGGCCTCTTTCTGTGAGCGTTGCATGGCACGCAGAGCTTTACTTAACATGGTATTCTCCTTACATTGTTCAGAGAACTTTGTAGACAGGATGACCCAGTCTCTGTTCATCTGTGTAACTACCTCTCTGTGTCAAATAACAAAGTATTCAGCAAATGAAGTCATCACTTATGGAAGCTTTTCTCCCAAATCATTACTAGCTGGACAAAATGCTTATGCATAAAAAAACATCTAAAAAGGTGATGTATATGCATACAGTGAAAAGGATATAAAAATGGCCTAAATCAGGGGGAAAAAAGGGGGTACACTTTACACCCTATCATAAAAATTAAATATTTGAGGCATTATTTCAGGATAAGGAAAACATGACAAAACACTTGTTTAGTGTAATCTAGAATTGAAGGATGAATACATGTATGTACTGTATTCTTCTAATTAAATTACAGGTGTTCTACTTTAAATTCAACTTATTTTTTATGCCACAAATTGGTAAAATAGTGAATCAACAAGTTTAGCATTTATGAAAGGGAATATCTGAATTCATAATAAACAAATTTGATTTCACTATTTGATCATGATTGAACTCTTAATGGACCAAATCATAATGCACCTTACATCTCTGTTATAAACTTATTTTTATTTCATACTCAACTTTTTTCTTACATTCCATCTACCTATGTAGAGAGCTCCTTCCTTATCATTCCTATAACTCTTGCTTCTCAAACCAGTGGTGTATATTCACATAATGGGATTGCATTATTTACATGTTAAGAAAAACATTAGGTTACATCATCACACAGTTAATTAGGAACTACACGACAAAATGAATTTAACCAAAGTAGTATATGACTTTGTCATACTGAAAATTAGGTAGATCATCACACACATATTCATCAAAAATAAGCACAGGATGACATTGCCAATTTGAAAAAAAATGGCAACAACACAAAACAACACACATACATACATACACATAGAGATAGCAATCTTCCAAACAACACTGCAGAAAGGAGAAAACATCTTAAACTGACTAGCTCTATGCAACATGTAATCAAACAATTTGGGAAACATAGAAAACTTTTGGAATATAACAGTATTTTCTAGATACTTGAACTATTTTTTCACATGTCTACAAGGAATGTTTTGCATCTTTGCGCCCAAACTGCTTTATTTATATTATTTGAATTATATATTGAAGGCATACATCACTCCAGTTATTCAATGAAATTAAATGATATTCATAGGCCCAAATTCTGAACTCTGGTTTGATTTTATTATTTATTTATTTATTTATTTCCGTTTTATTTCAACAGGGTAGCCCTTTCAGTTACAAAACTGCTCTACCAAGGGGCCCTTGGTAGGGTATTTAAACCATGGTTTAAAGTTGTGATGGATAGCCAACTCAATGCAAACTACATGAACATAACAAAATGATTAATTTATCATTACTTTAAGCACAAAGCAAAATCATTGTTAAAATGATAAATAAAATAGTTTTTCAACATGGGAGAAGATCCCAGTAAACTTATCTGAAACAATTGTTTGAGAAGTATAGCTTCTCATAACTTTAGTCCAGAATTAGACCATGGTTTAATTTCAATTGGATTTGAGAATGAGGGCTATAATCATTGATCTTAACTCACCTATGCCTTTTCATGATGGTCTCAACATCTTTTGGATATGATTCCTGTGATAAGCGCTTCTCCTTCTCAAGCTCAGCTTCATATGCTGCCTTTAATACTGATATCGCTGCAAGGGACAAAACAACAGTTTTTTACAGTTATTTCAAACACATTAAATTTGAAAATAGCATTAATGGCCACAGCTGTTTGACAAGCGCTCATTGGATTAAACCCCCTGAATGAACATAAAATTACTTCATTCAGATTCAATTAAAAATTTCCCCCTTTATTTCCTAAGGGGGGGGGGGGGGGTGTAGAGAGCTCCTTCCAAATGAAGAGGAAAACGAAAGGGTAGTTTGTTTTAACTCCTGGTGTTTGCATGGAAGCCATTGTTTATAATAACACAGCACTAACACCAGAATTTAACACTTAACTTGAGGCGATGCTGGATAGGCATCAGGATTAATATACTCTGTTGATTTATCAATAATGCAAACAGAAAAGTTTTCCGAATGATAGAACAGCTTTGAGGATGAAATTCCCTGATCATTATAGCCATTCGGTAGATTCATATATCTCGAGGAAAGTACCATAGAACACACAACCAAGGTGCCTCTTACATGGATCAAGACGATTGGATAACAACCATGTTAAGATCTAAGTGAGATTCATAACACCATGGGAGCATTTCATAAAACAAATAGTGATTTTCACTGACAAACGGTTATAAGCTACTGAAATCATTGCATCTGATTGGCTGAGAGCAGTGTACATCACTTCCTATTTGATTTATGAAACACTCCTTAAGTCTGGCCAAATGAACTTTGAGTGAAGGATGATGAGAATATAAACTCACCCGTGGTGACAGACTCATCTTCTTTCTCCTTTTCTAGTTTCCTCTCTGTTTCTCTATCCTCCATCTCCTTTCTATGCTTTCTCTCTATCTCCTCTACCATCTGGGCGTGGTTCCTCTGCTGGGCCTGGAGAAGCTCTTCATTCCGTTCTTCCTGTAGCAGAAGTAGGGGTAGCAGGTATAATCAGATTAATACAGTCATACTTCATGATATATATATCAATGACAACAAAGTAGTAGAAAGAAATAATGTGAAGTATGAAAATAGTATGGGTAAAAAGCAGCGAGTAGATTTCATGTGCTGAAAGCTAGATTTTATATTGTGTTTCCTTACATATAATCTATTGGCTTTAAAACTCTTGCCTGTTGATACAGATGAACAATATGATTAATGGGGAATGTTCACAAAGAGATATGTTATACGTACAGTGCAAATACACAATAAACTCTGAACACACTTCTCATCGATGGATTCATGTACATGTAGTCTCTTGAGAATGATCTAATCAACACTGCACTTAACTATGAATTTAGGTTTCACTGTTTGTGAAACAGGTCCCAAGATAATGATATCTTTTTAATATTAGATTACGCGTCTATTGCACAGGTACTGTATACAAGGAAAAATGCAAACTCATTATAAATTAGTTTAAAATAGAGGTGTTGGATTCATATCAATCAATAAACAAGATAATTTTTGCTGGGTATCCAATGTTACAAAGACTAAATGGGTGTTTCATAAAGCTCTTTGTAATACACATGACTGATAGCTACCAATCTTGTGCAACCTAGTAACCTGAAATAACATTCAGCCAATTACCTGTGGAAGTTTCATAAAAAATAGACTTAAAGAGACAATTTTTCTCAATATGACATAAATTTCTATTGAAATTAAAATGAGAATCATATTTTAAGAAAAAAATAAACCAGAATAATGCTATAATTTGGTTGCATAAGCAGTACTAAAAACTACATGCAGTGGTCAGTAGCTTAGGGTGACCATTTCTTGGTCTAAATAATAAATCCCTATGTGCAGATAGAACATGTTCCATCTTATTGCGTAAAAGAAATAACCAGTTGTCTCACGATGTATCAAATGTAGTTGGAGAGCGACATTTCGTCTGCAAGCTGCTAGACTTTGTCAGGCAATGAGCAAAGACGCTGGTGTTCATGGGTTATATAGCGTCGGCAAGGGGCTGGTGCGCCCGGCTCCACTCGGGTGTGAGCTGCGCTGTGATTCATCGATACCAAAGACGCTGCTGTTCATGGGTTATATAGCGTCGGCAAGGGGCTGGTATGCCCGGCTCCACTCGGGTGTGAGCTGCGCTGTGATTCATCGATACCGCCGGCCAATCAGTGTCCGCGCCGGTGCTTGGTGTCTGCTGGTGCGGGCACCGCACGCTCTGATTGGTCGATGCCAAAGGCCAATCAGCATCCGCGCTGGTGTCAGGCATCCGCTGGTACGGGCGCCGCGAGCTGTGATCGGTGGATGGTAACTGTTGATCAGGGATCTCAATGCCATTGTCCCTGTTAATTTTGCTTGGGTGCTTGAGGGTCATTGCCTGATGAAGTGTAGCAGCTTGCAGACGAAACGTCGCTCTTCAACGTTTGATCCATCGTGAGACAACTGATTATTTCTTCTACTCAATCCATCACCACGATAAACCTCTTCCACATCATCTTCCATTTATTTATAAAGTCACAGCTTTATTAAACATCTACCCGAGGATGTTTTACAATGATTTAAAGTCTGAATAAAAATCACAATTAAATCCCCAGTTGAATGCAGATTACAGTCCATGACAATATTGATAAGATTATGCTCAGAGAACACAAGCTTCTACCAATGAGGTTATACATTGTGCACAAAATCCCTAAGGTTGTCTGAAACAGGTATATTAGCATACTTTAAAAATGCAAAATTAGTTTGTAAAAACAAGAAAAAAAATAATCAGGTCAAATTGACGACTAATTGAACCACAGGATATGGAGTAGATAATCATAAAATGGCTAAAAACTATATTATTTTAAATATAGTATCATCTATGCATAAAAGTATAATCAACTATAAAGTTGCAGATACAGATTACAAAATAATACTAATTTGGTAGGTCATATTTGTTTTGTAACTTGTCCTAAATGTTTTTCAGTCAGTATCATTACAATCTTACAAACAAAAACAGAAAATACTGTATACCACTGCTGGATTGACAAGAACCTTCATTTGTGAAAAATCATCCTTAATTTACATTTTAATAGTCCTGTCTAAGTGTAAGCCCTATATCTCATAATATCAAGCAACTGAACACATTACAATGATGGCTATCCCATTGGCTCATAGGGTATACCCCCCCCCCCAAGTCTTTAACATTTAGCTAAAAATATACATAGAGTGATGCATTAAACGATATGGCAAAAATCTAAGATTATAATAATTTACTGGCAGTCTCATCATCCCTTATCCACCCCTTCAAATAATGTTCCAAATAAAAGTCAATTACAAAGCGATAAATATTAACCCAAAAGAGGTATGCAGCTTTCATAAGATCTATAATAATCCTTGTTTCCTCCTCAAACAATTTCAGACTATCAATAATTTTCTAGTCATTTTCATACTTTGACAAATTAAAATATGGATATAACACAATTCAAAATTGAGGATATAACAGTGAGTTTTACAAAAAGTTACCAATTCAAACTTTTAAACAGTGATTTTGTTGTATTTATCAAATTGCTAATGATTACTATAAGTTAAACAGCTCTTATTCAGGAACTGCATTGTATAATGCACTAGGTATGGTATCATATTTTCAGTACTTTTTTTCTTTCCTATCATATTCCATATAAATTGCTAGCACTTAGGAAAAAGAGAATTTGCAAAAGTAGCTCTTAAAAGAGACACTATGCTCAATAGTTTTCACATCACTCTGAATAAATACATTTATTGGAAGGTGCACCGTCAAAGTTGTCAGCATGATTTTAGTTGAAATGACATCCCATGATATTAATGATTAGATGGAACATCATGACTCATATTTGAGGAAACCCTTCCAATCATACAAGCCAATGGTTTTTCAACACATGATGCATAAATCATTGCATTCTTATCATATGCTAATTTCAGACAAAATTAATAGGGTACAGGCAATTCAAATAGTTAAAACTACCTGAAAATCATAAACTCCTGAGAATGAGAAATACATATTTCAACCAAAATGCATTGCTTAAAGTTTGATTGAAAAGTGTTTTTGTTCCATGCACATATTATGTTTAGTGGCCTTAAAATCTTGACATGCAATGAAAATTTAGAACACTTCAATAATTTTATATCTAAATATCCTTGCTGCTATTTCTTGTGTTTACAGTATTTTTTCTATTGTTTTGTTTCTATGAAGCATTCTATATATATATATATATATATCAAAATTAAAGCATCAGATGCTCGTTTTTTAAAACTCTATTATATTTGCATTCTAAATTCCAGTGCTGGCTCTATTGTAAATGAAATACATTTAGCATTTGTTATTCTTTACTTTGGTTAAATACAATTATCGTTTCACATGCTATTAGAATGTTATTTAATCATACTCTGAATACAAAATAGCGTGAAAGGTTATGATTAATTCCATTTTACATTTTCTGTCTAACATGCTATAAAATGCACTATTGAAAGTGGTTAACCCCTCCCCCCTCCAAAAAAAAAAATTAAAAAAATTACAGGATTTTCAATATGATAATCACCATTTTTCTCTGAATATTATTTTTCAAACAAAGTATAATACTAGCTTTAAAGACTTTCCATGTATTTAAAACTGAATGTTCCATTTCCCCAAGATTTGAACATGGACCATAAGATTCTAGTAGGTAACAGATGCAGACAAGAGCACTAACAAATAGATGGCTATGGTATGAATTCACTTATAGAATGAATAATGCCAATGAATGTAAAATTCTCCTTACCATGACCCTACAATACATATCAACTAATTGGCCCGTATTCTGATTATGGAAAGCCAAAAATGTCAAAATTTGTTTACATTGTATGTTTCTCATTTTTACAGTGCTCTTCCTGAATTATTCCATGATGAAGACAATTATAACATTCATCTTTCCAAGACAGTTAAGAATTATTTGAGAGTTCAATTGGCTGATAAATTGAACCTCTGCTGTTTGAGATTTATGTCACAATTGGCTATCCATAGTTAAACTACAACTTTAAACCAGAGTTTAAATTAAAACCAACTTCAGAATAGGAGCCATTGTATCTTCCATATTTTACAACCCCTCAATGAAATAAGTTCCTACAGGTCTCTCATATGATCTTCAAGGACTAAGTACATAGGCACTGCAGCCTTAACAGGTTGTTCAATGGAAATTTCACAAATCTATAAGCCTGTAGCCCATAGGCAGATTGAATGATCATTATACAGAAACTGGTTACACTTCGTAATTCCGAAGGTTCTTTATTCCGAAGGTTCATAATTCCGAAACAAGTAAATTGCCTATACCTCGATGTTCGTTGATCCGAAAACGTAAAAGGGTTCGTTAATCTGAACATTTGTGGCGGTATTCAGAAGGTTCGTCTTTCCGAAGGTTCGATAATCTGAAAACGAAATAAGGTTCGATGTTCCGAAGGTTCGTCAATCCGAAAACGAAATAAGGTTCGTTGTTCCGAAGGTTCGTTAATCCGAAAACGAAATAAGGTACGTTGTTCCGAAGGTTCGTTAGTCCGAAAACGAAATAAGGTTAGTTAATCATTTCGTTTTCGGACTAACGAACCTTCGGAATTACGAACCTCATTTCGTTTACGGAGTAACGAACCTTCGGAATTACGAACCTTATTTCGTTTTCGGATTAACAAACCTTCGGAATTACGAACCTCCGGAAATACGAACCTTCGGAATAACCGAACCTTCGGAATAACGAAGCTTCGGAATTACGAATGTATGCGCAGAAACTAAAGGCGGCTTTGCTGACCGTACAGTGATGGTACAATTTGGGGTAGACATATAGAGTGAACAAAAATCCTATGAAGATTGTAAAGCTAATGCACAACCTTCGTACATCCTCTTCACAAAAATCATACAATCTGTTTACAATATGGTACGATAGTGGTTGAGGAATAGTAACATAATCCAGGTATGATATCTGAAATAGATCCGATAATCTCTGGGAATGAGAAAACTGCATTCAATGATCCCCACTCCTTAGAAAACTGCATTTGTTTGATGATCTATTTCAGTTTGTCTTTATATTTCAATTGATGTATATTACTATATTGTGTTATCAAGCATCAAATAAATAAATGAATAAATACATCATAAACTGTACACCTTCACAAATAACTGTAGCTCTAGTTATAATTCAGTTCCTGCAGTCAATTGTGACCTATACATGTCTTCCATTTGAATACCTTCAACCAATTTTTAAAATGGAAAAAAAATCAGAAACATCCTATAGCATTGGCAAAGTTGAAATTGATGTCAATCTAAATTTCCATGCACAAGCCAATCTAAGTATACTCAAAGGTAATTAGGTTTTTATCACAAGCTATAAGTTTTTGCTCAGTAATGATATTCAGGCTGTTAATATATGCTGCTATATAAACTATACTGTTACTTAACATGATTACATCATTCAATGTGAAATGTTATATACATGTATGTCGATTTTCACTTGTGTCAGACTGACATATTTACCTATAGCATGGGGGGGGGGTCTGTTTCACACACAGCTGTTTGAAAACTTGTTCTTAACTTCATGAACAACTTGCACATGGAATGTCACATGATTATTCATTTCAGTTGCATCAACCAAAGTTTGGTTATTTAGACATATTCTTATTGATCAATAACATTTTTATGAGGCAAAGTATTTTTATTGAGCTTATTAAAAATACACTTTCTAAAATCTTGGGAAAACTTCAGAGTCTCCATTTGACATCCTTTATGTTCAGTTCGTGCAGAAATTATATCAAATTCTATAAACAGATTTGCAAAAAGACTAAGATCTAAAGTGACATGAAATTTTAAAATTTGGGATTCTATCAGAAAATCAAACAGGTTTAATACATAGAGGTTTGAATTTTGCAAGGTAGAGTCTTTTATCACATTTCATATCCCTCTCTTTTCAGAATATAGAAAATTCAATTAAAATTTTTTTGCATGGTATTTCTTTGAAATTTCACGATATACACCTTGATGAAAATGGATAAAAAAAAGAATAAAATTAGAATTAAATGAAACATAAAACAAAATGTAAAATAAGCCATCAAATAAGAACATTCATTGAAAGAAAGTGATTATACTTACCATCTGTTGTCCGCATCATATAGAAATTACATTTTTCAAAATTTAGCCTTACATACTATTATTTAGTGAATAAGCAAGCAGTGTTAAGCTTTGAATCTATGAATATATGAATGATTTTCACATTATTCTGACATTCTCTTGATGGAAAATTATAGGGAACGATGCATGCCACACACAGGATATAAATGCAAATAAAACAAAAATCAAAAACAGAAAGGGGAACATGTAACATGACAAAAGATGGGCAGACAGGGTAAAATAAACCCCTAAATAATAAGCACAATGGGAGGAATTGGACTCGACAAGGAATAAAATGATGAAACAGAGAAACATCATTAAGACCAAGACTATCCTAACAGGACAAGAAAAAGTCAGCATGCATGTCAGGCTTGGGGGACTTTCTCCAACACAGTGCATGTTACCCATTAGACAAGACAGTCTTGTGCATGTATTATATGGTGTTGATGAGTCGTATGAGAAGCACAGCTTGAGCAAATTTGATATTCTGGGAATCCCTTCAGAGTTTCTCCCTTGATTTGGATTAAGGTTTTGTGAGAGAACACTCAGTTTGTTTTTGAGAGCGAGAGAGAGGATTAGAAGCATGCAGGATGCGATGCAGGCAAAGAGGTGTGTCTTCAATCTTGATTGGCAGGCTGTGGGCTTACCTTAGCCTCCTTCAGCCTTTTGGTCTGGCATTCAAGCTGGCGCTCCATCTCCGTGATTCCTTTCTGGTAGTGGTGCTGGGCGTGAGCCAGGTCTCGTCTACCAATGTCTTGGACCTCACTCAGCTTTTCTTGATAGATGGCATGGAGATCCTCCTTTTCCTTCTGATAACATCTTGTAATTGCTTGGATCCCCTTCTCCATCTCACTGAACTTTATCTTATGCAACTCTGACAGCTCTAAGACAGCCATCCTCATCTTATATAATTGTTCATGTGCTTCTTTCAGATCTAATTGCCCTCTAGCTAACAATCCAAAGTTTATTTTGCTGGGAGAATCTTCATCCCTTTGCCCCATGGCTGAGATTTCATCTTCAAGTCCTTTAACTGTATTATCAGCAGTCACAAGTCGCTGACGAAGCTGGGTCAGCTCTTGTTCATGGAATCTCCTCTCTCCTTTGATGATGGCTTCATAGCGTTCTCTCACCAATGCAATGTTCCTGGAGTGTTCTGCAGTGATACTCTCTAAAGTAGAGGTCCTTGATCGAACAACTGCATTTGTATCCACAATTTCCTGTCTTCTTTCTTTGCTACATGTATCTTCTTTGACCATGCCAGCAACATGATCAGAATAATCAATAATCTCACTGGGAAGTACAATATCTCCAATTACATCAAGGGACAAACCTCCAGTGCTGTCGTTGTTCTGGTTGCTGTTACCTTCAGCCAACGTACTCAATTCACTTCTCAAATGAACACCTAAACCAGATAGAACAGCTTTCATCAAGACCAAGATAGCAATTTCCTTCTCAGTGGCTCCTTCACGATTTTCTTCCAAGCTCTTTGGTATTCCATTTTTACAGGTATCTTTTGGTTCTTTCTTTGACTTCTTCTTTTTCTTCTTGCTCTCTTCCGTCTTTGTTTCTATCTCATCTTCACTCTCTTGCAGGTAATCCCAGTACTTCTGTCTGATGAGTCCACTTGTTGCTTCCAATTGTCTTGCTATTGCATCCCTGATTAGGCCAAACCTCTGAGTACAAACACCCCTCAGCAAACTTATTACTCGTTTGCACTTCAGCTCTTCAGAATCAATCTTTCCAACAAAGTCTTCAATTGTAGAATTAACACACTGAAGAGCTTCTGCAAGGACAAGCTCACTGCTGACACATTCCATAGCAACACGTAATGCCTCTTCATAGGCAATTCCCTCTGCAAATGGTGCCAAGTCAGAATCCAACCCTAGACCAGAGTCATTCTTTCCAGCTATCCTCTGCGGGTTATTATATCCAGATTCCTTTGGTTTTAGTCCTTTCTTGGTTTCACTTGGTGATTCATTCTTCTTGGCTACTGTCTCGTCAGCAAGGATCTTGGCAAGATCATCACATTTCACTTCCAAATCTTTTTCCAAGGAATGTGAAAATTCCCAATTACTAGTGAAGAAGGTGGTACAGGCAGTGTAGACTGCACTTATCTCATTAGATCCGATGGTGGGATAGCTTTCAATTGGCTCTTTCATTGCCAAGAATTCACTCTCTGCCTCTCTAATAATTGTCTTTGAAAGGCCAGCAGCATATCCAGAGACATTCTTGTCAACTGGGAGCAGGACTTCTATGACACCATCCCTGTCTTCAGCTTCTATCATACGTTGACAAGACAAAATCTGCAAGACCTTCTCCTCTCCGACAGCACTTGACGAAACTTCTACCAAGAAAGAATTGAGATACTCCACTTCTAAAAGACAATGGCAATACCTGATCCTCTGGATTTTACTACTACTGAATGCCTGGGAACCTACCCCATGAGCTGCTCTGGTAGGAAACTTGAACTGACCAAAACGTTTATCGGACACCTTGCTTGTGTGCTTTGAGCCCCTAGGGGAAGTATCGGGAGAGAGGGGAGGACTAGTGGGAAAAAACAATGGACTAGGAGGGCAACTCCGGGGAGATTTTGGATTATCCCCATCTGATAGACTTGATAAGTCACCAAGACTAAGAATGACTGACTCTGAAAATTCTGTAAGGGACTTTCTCTTACGGTTTTCAAGGGATTTAAATTGAGAATTCAAAAGATCTATTGCTTTATCAAGTGTGTGGCATGCATCCGTTACATGATAGGTGGTAGCGGATGAAAGGACAGCAGTGATGGTTTTGTCAGTTGGATTAGCAGTGTTAGTTGATTCCTTGGACACCCTTGAAAAATCAGAAACACTCTCCCCCATGGACTGTGATGGTTTTGCAGGCTGAATACGCATTAGATGCTGGCGACATTGGGCCAATATATGGTGCGTTTGGCGGGCTGAAGATTCAGAATGGGACTGTACCTTCTCTGTCTGTTGTCTCAGGGCAAGCACTTCTCTTTGCAGCCCACGCACCTGATCTTTGAGCCTATTCTCTGTTACGCATTTGGCCTGGTAAGCTTTGCGCTTTTCAAGCTCCCTGGTAGTTACATCCACCAACCGATGGGTCACCTGCTTAAGCTTCTTCTCCATCTCTGCCAGACGTGACTCCAACACCTTAATCTTTAAGCCTCCATCTGCACCATCACTGGATGGACAGTCAGAGCTCTCAGAAGTATCAGCTGTCTTAGAAGCAGTACAAGTTGCCCCTGCAAGCTGATTAATGGAGGAATTACATGAGGGTGAGGAAGAAGAATTGACAGATACATCATGATCGAAGCTGGAAATACTGTTTGAAGGGCCAGCTTGCTCTATAGCTTCCATATGTTTCTCAACTGAATCTATCTTTCCCTCAAGTGCGTTAGCCCTTTGGTGTTGACGTTGAATGCGGCTCTCAGCACTCCCTAGAACTTGTTCCACTTCCATCAATTGGCTATGGATCCCAATGCTTTGTGAATTATGTGAATTGTTCAACCCAGTTCCACTCATTTCCCCTACATGAACCCTACTAACACTAATGTCACCATTACCACCACCAAAAGAACTCCACCCAGCCTCTATTGAGGTTAGGTCTCTCACCTTGCGTTCTGCTAAGCCCAGCTTGCTAGTCAGGTCTTGGATACGCCTACCCATCAGTTCAAGCTGTTCTTGCTGGCTCTTCTGCTGCTGCTTAGCTTCTTCAACACTCTGCATATGCTTTAATTCCAAAGCGTCATAGTTATCTTGGGATGACTTGAGCTCTTGTCTCAACCGCTTAAGCTCCCTGTCACCCCTATCAACCTTCTGTCCCAATTGTTCCACTTGTTGTCTCATCTCCAGCACCTTCTCACCGGACTTCCGATCACTTATGGCAAGTGCCTCTTCCTTCTGGGTCAACTGGGACTGGAGATTCGCAAATTTTCTCTCAAGTTCTGAATAGAATTCATGCTTTTCAGCTAGAAGTTGCTCTTTTTTAAACATATCTTCAGTGTACATGCTTTGAACTTTCTCCACTTGAGCCTGAAGCAGCTGAATTTCTTTCCTTGTCGCCTCCTTTTTGGCTGCCTCTTCTGCTTCAGCACTGCTAGCATTCTGCGAAGCCTGCCTCAGCAATTCTAACTCTGACTTGACAGTGGCCAATTCTGCTGTTAGTTGTTTAGAAGACTCTTCCAAGTCTACTTTACTATGTAGCACACAATCAAAGTCTCCTTCCAAGGTTGTCTTTGCTTCTTCAGATTCATTCAGCTGCTGTTTGAGTGCATCCACAGTTGCTTGGTGTATACCAGTCTGCTCCATCAACGATATCCTGTCTGCATCCATCCTCTTCATCTCGGTCTGAAGTTTCTCAACTTCTTTGTTCTTCCCTTGCAGCAACTCCATCAAGTTCTTTGTGTCATCCTGGATTTGAGATGTGTGGTGCATTTCTTCAGTGGCATTCCTAAACTTCTCTTCCATTTCCTTCATATGATCTTCCAGCCCCCTCCTTGCAGATGCTTCAACATTTAACTTGTCTTCTGTCTGCTTTCTTAAAGAAGACTCATTAGAGAGCTGTATCTTGAGGCTTTCCAATTTGGCTGATGTTTCTTTCAGTCTGTTGTCCAAGTCCACATCACCTGCAGACCCTGTTGGTACTTTATCACCCTGCCCCTCAAGTACAAACTGCGCAGACTCTGCAAGAAGGCCATCATATTTCTTCTGAAGCTCAGATTTTTCTGAGAATTCAGCCTCCAGCTGTTCACTGAGTTGTTCAATCTGCTCATCACGATCAGAAAGCTCCATCCTCATGTCTGCAAGTTCTGTTTCAAATTCGCTTTCAGAATCAAATCTTTGAGTGTTTTCTGAAGACCTTGCATCTAGCTCTTGTTCCATCTCCTGAAGTCTGGTCTGGAGCTGTATGTTCACAGCCTGCAGTTCTTGCTGATGCTTCTCAAGCTTTGCTATATGTTCTTTATTGGCTGCAGTTTCTTCCACTCCTTTGGATTCTATCCTCTGCTTGTAGCCTTCCAGCTTGGCTAAAAGCTTCTTGATTATTTTCTGAGATTCTTCCTGATTCTTTTCTAGATGCATCATAGTTTTGTTCTGTGTGGAGAGTTCACCTTCCCACTTCTTCGCCCTTTCCCTGTAGTCCTTCTTCTCCCCTTCTACAATCTCAATCTGTTGGTTGAGTCTCTCTATCATTGTCACAGCTTTGTCCCTTTCTGCCTTCAGAGAGGATCTGGCCTTGCTCAATTCCTTCTCACTCTCCTGATAGTCTGAGACAAGTTTCTCAAAACGGGCCTGGATGGTCTTGCATTCCTTAGATCTCTTATCCAGAGCTCCAGTTGCAGTCTCCAGCTGGTCATGCAATTCTTCCTTCTCATGTTTGACCAGCTCACTGGCATTGCGTGCCTGCTTGACTTCCATGTGAAGGGTTTGGTTCTGTAGTTCCACCTGGCTCAGTTTCTTCACCACTGTCTCAAGCTGCAAGATACAATTAAAACAGAAAGATGTCATGAGTTCCAAGGGCACGTTTTTCAAGAAAAAGTAGAACAGAGAAAACATTAAATTCATTCTTATAAACATGCAACAATACATTTAAAACCAAAAATATGTATAAAAATATAAATGTAGCCCAATAACTGGCGCCATACCAGCAAGTACAAGGGAAAAAAAGATAATTTATTGTTTCACTCTCTATGGCACCCTTCTTAATCTCATCAATATTGGCACTTGCTCCATTGACTTACATAATTTCCTGTGGTATTCCAGGCCATGACGTTGAGACTGATTGGTATTCCAAACAATAATATGTATTTAAGTCAATTCTGCTACAGTGATCAAAATATTTACATGTCAACTGTCCTAATCCTCCACAATATTGCGTTGTGGAACTGTCCAACTGTCATGAAACATTGCCAATATGTGTCCAAACACACACAGATGATACATTGTGTCATGGTATTGCCTATGGCTATGCTACATGCATGACGATGCAAAGCATGAAACATATTCTTGAGGGAGGACTTGATGACTGATCCACACTGAGAATTCATCTCTTTGGTGATATCTCCTTTAATCCACTTCCTCATCTATTAATAGTCTGCTCCATGCCAAATCACACACAATTTACACTTGTCTTTTTCATTAGCTAAACCAATGCAAACTATCTAGACTTTAATTACTGCTAAAATATTTCAAGAGAATATACTTTCAACAAAATACATTTTGGGCTGCAAAGACACGTCACCCATAGTTTGTAATTATTCCAAATGAACATCAAAATAGTTGATCATCAAAGTACACATCAATACAACTCAAAATGAAGTATTCATCTCAAAGTATTATCTAACTAAATCACAAAATTCTTTTCAAAATTGTGATCACCACTTTGTTACACAACCTTTAAACTTGATTGGCAAACAACAAATTCAATGGAGGAGAATAGAGACTGTTATGAGGGAGAGGAAGTGATGAGATTAGGAACTGACCTGAGAGACAAGAGCCTTCTGTTCATCATCACCATCCATTGAGTTTAGTCTGTGGTAACCATCAGAATTCTTCCTCTGCTCAGTATTCTCAATTGCTACACTCTCATTCTGTTGTTCGAACTGAGATTTCACACTGTCCGCCTGCAAAGAATAGATCACAGAGAAGAGAGATATGGATATATGATGAACAGAGTTTAACTTGTGATGCTTGATGGTAGCTTCTCTAGTACTTCAAAAATAGCCATATTGGTATTTTCTTTTCATTGATGCATTTTTCTTTTAAAGGTGCAAGTATCCGATCTCAAAAACTAATTGATGGAGTAGAACTTAAAAGGGAGTCACTTTGCACTTGAAAGGTTTGTTTTTCATCACAGTACCAATTTACAGATTTTTTTGTGATTGTTTTCTTTTGATTTTTCCCCCCAAATAAATAAACAAACAAACACACACAAAAGTCCCTAGAGTATGCATTCTTACTTTCTACTCATTATTTTATTGATCCTGAATCATAGGTTAATGGGGACAAGTCATTTATCACCAGAGGGTATACTGATTTTGCTTGAAACTAGAACAGAATTCAATGCATTTAAGAAACCACAAAGACCATATCTCATTCAAGACAACATTTATATTCTTAAAGTTAATTAAAATACTCCAATCTTTAGATTTATGCTAAATCTTTTCTTATGACTGAAAAATTGCACCAGCATACAATTCAGGCATAAAAATGAGTAGATTTGTGATATAACCCAGGGGTGGTAATCTGAAAATTGTCTTTTCTTGTAACTTTTCTTGTGAGTCAGCAAGATAACAGCTCACTAAAATTCTCTTAAATTGGTTTTCTGAAAATTATCTCTGTATGGACGTCTCCTATTTTATCTCTGACATGCCCAATATTTCATAATCAACCAATCATTAAGCTTGTTATATGCTTAGGTCAACCAATAGAAGCATCTCTTCTGAAAAATAATGAAGCGCATTGTTGATATGAGGCGTAATTTCCTTGCGCCCCCAAACGCTTATGCTTGTGCGCTTCTGAGCTAAAAATACACGTGGCTCTTCTCAAAGACATATTTTCTCTGAAAAGATTCATCGTCTCGAACACCAATATTTATTTGCTGAAAAGCCTACCAATCCGTCGTTATAATGTCTTTGGAATGTCTCCTTTTGTAAAACATAATGTTCTTGCGGGATGCAGCAAGAAATAATTATTGCAGACGGACAAATATCGCATGCAACAATAAGTTACAATAGCCCCCTGCCTCTTGTAAATTTTCTTGTATTTTGCAAGGAAGTTAACAGAACGCAAAGATAAGAGAATTTTCAGAATACCTTTTATCTCGATGTGTTATCTTGCCCAAAAGGATATTTATGCGCCGTTTTTAACTTTACGCATAATTCTAGCCCTGACATCATATGCGCTCAGCGAAATTTACAAGAAAATTCACAAGAAAAGATACAGGATATTTTGGAATACGGATTTTATTGTAACTCTAAAGATACAAGAATATTTCTCTTAAGACAATTTTCAGAATACGGCCCCAGATGTTATGATGGAGGGGTAGAGGTCTTCAGTAACTAATATGCTTTTCAGACTAGTTTCTTAATCCTGTATTTTCCATGACCCTAAGACTATCCTTAAACCCATGGCTATCTGTTTATATATTTTTTGTTTCAGACTTTCTTTACCCCACACTATTTGCCTAACCAGGGTTAACGCCTTATCGCACAGCTCATGAATATTGATGATTGTGCCAGACTATGTATGTTTAACATGAACTTTTGACTTCTCTGATTGGCTTATGCTTAGCCCCACTTTTCTGTAGCCTGATTTAGTTTCAGACTATAGCTCTTATCTCCTCGATTGTCTGGCTAGCACCACAATAAGCTTGCTCACCCTATATTTGAGCAGGGCCAGGTACTTCTAGCCCACTTTGGTAAAATGTAATTTGAAATTGAAGTGGGATAAGCTGAACCATGGGAAATTTGTGGGGCTGAGACACCCCTTAGTCCCACCTATTTCTTGGTGTTAAGGAAAATTTTGTAGTCTGAAAAGCGTGTAAAGACAAGCTGACCCAGCACCTTCAGAAGAAACATATCTAGTCTATTTGCTCACCAAGGTGCATTAAAATGGAAATATTATAGTACACAATAATACATGTTAGACCAACACTTATAGTCAATATTGTAGTGCATACACTGACATTACAAGAAAAAACATCAAAATTGTCCCACCAACTTCTAGATAAATAAAAATTTCATTCCCCCATTTAACTGTGTACACAACAAATCAACTTGGGATGTTGTAGAACGCCTAGTTAGCTTGTTGTACAGAAGCAAATGGGAGGTAGAATGGTATCATTGCACATGTATCATCCAAAATGTACCGTTGCATGGCTAAGGAGGTGATGTCACACAATGATAAATGCAAGTCCAATATGTATTGGGCCTAGTGGCTAAATGTGCACTACTATTAATGCATGCTTGAGGGATTTTACTTTTTGCTTGCAATAATTCTTTTCTCATTTTCATAGATTAACGTAGGAGAAAAATTGATTATTCTTCGTAGTTTCCCTTATTTCTGAGGCATTGTACAACACAGATAGCAAATATTCTTATTGGCTATGCCTCGTTGAATAGAGCATCTTCCTTTCACCTCATGGGAAAACTTATACCACCACACTCATGCCTATTCGATATTTGTATAATATAATAGCAATGTATCTTTACCTGACTGAATGATGGAGCCATTCTAATGTAAGCAGAAATCAATACTTTCACCAAGAATTTCAGAATGAACATTAGACATTTTAAAAGAACGATAAGAAGAGCGTAGCCAAGTTTTGCAAATTCACAAAAGAGAATGACCAAGACAGCATGGAAGAGAATAGAAGCTTGAAGCAAGTCCATGTTTATTACTTGTGTACTGTAATGACAGAACTCTTGAAACTATTGAAAGTAACATGATATCATGTACTACCAGCAACATAGTACTAGTTGGAAGAGGACATACTTGAGCTCAGTGATGTACATTTATATGTATGTAAGGTATTATTTATTTGCTATTGTTTTGTGAACTAACAAAGACAAGTTGACCTTTCATTTTCTTCATTTGTCTTTTCCATATGTACGTCTGGAGAAAATTGTGAGGAGTATTGAAAAGAAAGTGTTGAAGTTTATTTACACTGTTTTATAAAGAAAATTCTTGAAGCAGAGAAGAAATTTTAGACAACAAAAGAAATGGAGAAATTCATGGAGAAAAAGAAGAATAAACATGTGCATGTTCTTCACTTCAAGAAAAAGTTAAGGACAGTATCAATAAAATATAAAGTTTAAAATAGTGATACAATTACAATGTACTGGATTGAAAGAGACAGTGAGAGAAGACAGGTCATAGAGAAACAGAGAGATAAAGAAACAGGGAGAAAGAGGCAGAGAGGAAGAGAAAAGAACACTAGATACATCATGGGATGAGATGCAAATGGATGGGACATAAACAGAGAACCAGGGAATGTTAGGAAGGAGAGCTCTGTAAGTCTTTGTTTTCTTTTTATTTCAATCAAATACATGCAAAGAAATGAGTGTATGAAGTTCAGTGATAAAATGCATTTTTGGGGGGTATTTATATGATTAATTGCATGTTATTTCTGGGTATTTATCATTATCATGAAAGTAAATATCCAGTGCAAGAATATCATTTAACTTGAATACAACAAGATAAAAAGTAAATCTAAAGATTCAAAGGCATGCAGAGACTGAAGGGTCGTTCTAAAAAAAACCATCCCAATTCATTATCCCAACAATCTTTTGGCCTGTAGCCTGCAATCTTGCATAATTTCTGTTCCATTTTGTTTGAACAATAACATAGACGGATGACCATTACATCACATGTGCTTGGTAGCCAGTGATACTTTAGCTTGAAAATGTAAACAAATTTGTTAACACCCATAACATTATCATCTGTAATAAAATAATTTGTAATCTGCATTTATATGTACAGTATTAATCAGATCTAGGAGCTACTGGCCGGGGGGGGGGGGGGGGTAATCAAATTATGATACCTATGTGCCGCACCAAAACGAAAATAAGGGGCTCTGGAACTAAACTTTGGTCTTAAAATGGGGGTCTCCGGAACTGCTCTAGGATCAAACACGTTCAGAGCTTTGCATAAATATGAATGAAATTGGTTGTGATGTTTCTGCATGATGAACCAATCAGCGGTCTCCGAACCACTGTGCAGAGCTAACCATTGAATTCACGCAGTCAATGGCATTTTGCCATTGTGGTGCGCTGCGTCTGAGCGGGCACTCGAACGAGAAAGCACAAATTTGAGGGTCTCTGGAACGGGGAAAAAATAGGAATCATGTCTATGGGTTTCTAAATTAGTGATGCAACGGAACGGAAATTTAAGCTGAAAATGAGGGTTTCGACCGCAGCACATACGTATCATACATTTATACTAAGTACCCTCCCAGGGCTACTGGTCACTGAAAGTGGAATGCAGTGTGCATATTTTCTATCGACATGTATGCTCATTCTTGTGTGGCTGTGGCCGTGTACCAAAAGATCGTTGAGACATGAACTCAAGAATTGAGACATTTCCTTGAAAATGACCCCGATTTTCTTATTTCCAACTGTACATGAAAACACAAAATAAATGAATTATATTTAAAGGGAGCATTATAAATTTGAATGGTGAGTATGAATAGCATTTCACAAAACAAATTTTACTTTACTGCAAACCTTTGTATCTGATTGGCTGAAAGCAAAGAAGTCAGTAAAAATCAGTGATAAAACTTTTTAAGAAATGCTCCCCATGTATGTCAGGTCATTCCATTGCTATTAATCACCTGAAGGAAGTCTTTCACAAAGACCCAAGTGTGCTTTAAACTCATGATTAAAATGCTGACATGCCTATGACATCCTATGAACATTAATGATTAATATGCAGTACAGCGCATCCCTTTTATTGTGATTTGACCAATACAGTTTCATACTGCAATGTAACAAGTACAACTGTAAATCACACTCCATTCTTTGTGATATACCTCCCTTTAAATATGAACATCTGTCATACAAATTATGAAGACACAGATTCTGTAGATCAGCAGAACTCCTGTTTAACTCCTGTATGACACTAATTCCATTCAACATTCATGACATTATAGTGGTGACATCTTGCCTTGATAATTACCATTATCAGGCTATTGTCCTTCAGACAACAATCATTCACTTCCTGTAGGGAAATAGTTTCCCTCTAATAAGCCTCCTAGTTCCTCATCAACATCTTACCCTCATTGCTCTTGAGTGACAATCTGAGGAGTGTTTCAGTAATCAGTGCCCTAAGCCAATCAGATGCAAGGATTTTGGTAGCTTATAACAATAGTCAGTGACTATCTGATTCATGAAATACTCCCCTGGATATTAACTTCTTTCAACACATGTAAGTTCTGAAAGCATGGGGGCTGTTTTAGAAGCTGTTCTGTGATTTACAAATGAGTTATGACAGCAATATTTGCAAACCAATGGGTTGCTGAAGAATTTCAGAAAATTGAAGTTTAAGTTGAAAAATAATGACAAAAACACTCTGAAGTCCTATTGAACTTAATAAGCCAGAGTCTTTGCTAGAATTACGGGAAACCGATAAATATCCTGGGGCGGTCGAGCCTTTGCTCAAACTGGACCGGTCTTGTGGAATTCACTACCACAGTAGCTGAAGAACTTAAACTCTGCAACATCCTTTAAGGGCAACCTAAAATGCATTTGTTCACCAGCAGGTACTAGGTTTTAAGACAGACATTTTTCTTCATTTATAATGTGCCTTTTCTTGTACTTCTCTTCACTTTTTTGTTTTGCTCTTTTCTAAGTGCCTTGAGCATTTAATCAAAATAGAAAAGATGCTATATAAACCCTATGTATTATTATTATATCAAAATTTTGTTTTACATATTATGTTTAATGCTTTCTATATGTTTTGATAATTTATTAAACCAATTCAGTTATCATTCCAAAAACTTTCATAGTTTGACTGCAAAGTGGTTATTACATTGAAGCTTTGTTCCTAGAGAGATTTATGCCAAAGATAACTCAAAATTTCAGACAACAATTCTTAAATTGTAAAAATTAAAGCCTAGTTCAGAATATGAGCTAAGATCATCAATCAATAAGTATATATTATATACTATTGATGACAATCTACATGTAAATGAGTTTATCAGAAATATTTTAAAAACAATATTACAAAAAAATGTGGGCTCATAATTTGTAATACATCAGGATAGTTTTACTAATGTGTGTTTATTGTGTTTTTTTGTTTTTGTTTTTTCACCAAGGTCCCTGTTATGTACAACGTATAATGTATACGTTTACCAGTGACTGGAGTATGAAGTACAGAGCCCTGAGCATGAAGTTTATCAATTGATCATGGGGCTAACGGTTGCAGTTGTGTACAATCAATAGTCAAAATTAACTCCATCATCAATCGGTAAGTTTTGTTGCAAGGACCTGAACTTCACATTCCAGTATTCAATTAATTCATGCATAATTTTTCAACAAATCTTGACAAGTCAAAAGTTGACAAAGGAAATCCATGGTATCTTACTGTCAGACAAATCTACCCTCATTGCAAAACACTCATCTATTCATGTGTTACTGTACATAGGAGCTGCACAATAAGACATTTCATTATTATAATTTGCACATGAGCAAAGGTGAAGGTCATTGGTGGTATAAAACCAGAGTATTTTTTTTTTAATCACTAAAATATGTTTATCATCCCATTAGACGAATAACAAAACGGTCAATCATGAAAACTACCCAAATGATAGGCAATTAGTCTAAAGCAGACAACGTAATAGAAGCTTTCCCAATTGCAAATTAATGTAACCTACAAGTGTGTAACCTGTTCTATGCAGTGGTTCCCTATTACAGATGGACACTGAAGACTAGTATACCATGAGAAAATGAAAGGTCAATTGCAAAAGTTGCTGTACACCAAATTACAAAATTGCTTGTGCTGTAGAAATAAAGAGTAGAATAGAAATACAGGGATTTGTTTACATGCACACCCCTGCTTTTTTTAAACCTGAAAAGTTTAAGAAGTGATGTATTGGGATAATGTGTGTCTGCTTAAAACTATCAATAACAATGAAGCAGATTCATGTATCATGTAGGGTCTGTGTCTTTAACCTTGTATCTGAAAGCAGATGGTGTGCTTATCTTCTTGACTATGACAAGTCAGTCGTTAAATCCAGTTTTTTCCCCATTGGACATGGGTGGCCAGATTAACCTTACACTTGTGACAATGTTCTTCAAAGCAGTAGGATATCTTGCTGTTATTCAATCAACATCTCACATATCCTACTTTCTTCAAAGTGAGACCTTAATTATTTCACATCCATTCAATTATTACTCACCTCAATTTTCTGAATCTGTATAGGAGACTCTGCCCTGATGCCTTGTTCACTTCTTGTTGATGTTACTGATGTCCTTCTCACAGGCTCCTCTATCCTAAGCTCAATAGGAGTTGGGGTATTTGGAGGTGTCTCAAATACGTCACTAGATGTCGATGATGACCGACCATTCATGGAAGACCTTGATGAACTCTTCTGCAGCTTGAAATCTTCTCTTGATGATCTCCTTGACCGCCTCTCTTTATATCTGAAGGATCCTGGCCGTTCTGGGAAGGCAGGTGGTTCTTTCTCTGTTGGACTAGCAGTATCACTTATCCTACTGTCCAAACTGCTCTTCCTATGCCTAGAGGTCAGGTCTATTGTCAGGTTAGACCTTGAGGTTTCAATACTGTCCTGTTTGGGGAGAGGGGTAGGTATGACATCAGGTGCAGGAGTGGTCTGAGGTATGGGCGGAGGCTTCTCTGACAGGACAGGAGTTGTCTCTTCTTGTTCGATAGGAGCTGCATCGACTTGAACAAGGTTGACAGCTTCTTTCTCAGGGACGTTGGGACTTGCTTCTTTTTGGGCGGTTGCAATCGCCTTGTTAATAGCTTGAATCCAGTTTGTTCTAATCTTGCTGGTCATTGCCCCAAGGTGATGAACGGATTCATCTTCCATCTGAAGAGGTAAAAACAGGAAAGAGCGATGGAGGGCATGATGAAATCATTCATGTATCTAGTAAAACTTCTCCTGTTATAAAGCTACACCCAAACAATCAGCTAAAGGACAATCTATGACCATTTCGATAGATTGCCTGCTGCACTTCTAAAAAGTAATATCATTTCACACACAACACTGATTGGCCAACACACATGAAAATGAATACAGTCACATTACAAGCAAATCTAACTGTTATCATATCTTGCCAACAACAATCAGCCCAACTTGTGATATTATTAATAAATAAAATGATCCGTCCAGATCATCATTGGATTGAGATTAATACATTAGATTTCCTAGAGACTCTTGTTTCAATGGTGTCAGCCACTATTATCAGGTTTCCCCTGGGATTATTAACATGTAACTGATCACTCTATGTCTTGATTAACGTCATCATATCCAATACCAACATGAGATATGGTTTCAGTGAATAGAGTACGAATATGGATCCAGTCAATCAAATAAAACAAGGATAGGAACAAGTGCAGAGAATGCATTGGTATACCTTCTTCATTACATTTTCCTTTATCCATTTTCAATGATAAAAAAGTTTTATCTCATCAACATTTCACCAGAACCTTCTGTTTTATTATCATATAGTACATCCCTTCCTCGCTATATTTCACCTATTTCTTTCAAAATCAAACACTGTACACCATAACTTGACAATATGACAACCTTGTAATTACATATAAAATCTGTGTACATGGCAATCAAGGTACATGAGATATGAAATGAAAACTTATTTTCTTTTTTTTCTTTAGTTACTGTTTGCAGTTAATAATTTTTTTTAGAACCTTACATTTCAACTATTCTATTTCATGGCATTTCCATGACCTGAAAACTTACATTCCAGATAAAAAATATACTTTTTCTCTGTAAGCATTATCTATCTTATCCACTGATTCCTGAAAAACACATAATAAACCTAGTAATTGTCTTTCATGAATTTCCTAGAAATATCTGAACATAAAAGACACCAAGAGCTAATACAGCACATTTCACGTTTTGGTCAGAAAATAATATTGATCTGAAATTGATTAAATGTATGAATAAACCTGGGAGCGTTTCATTAACAAATTTTGTCTGACAAGTTGTAGACAACTTTCCTTTGTTTTGATTGGCTGAGAAGCATTGTTACCATAGTAATTGTCAGATAAAATTGTTGTGTCAGTGTAAGAATGCCCTTTGAATCACATTTACACGCACCCCATTGGAGAAGAAACGCCCTTGCACAATGCCCACATTGATGAGAGATGATCGTCACCCAATCAATACTTCAGGGGGCCCGTTGCATAAAACTTTCGCCATAAAAAACTCTGGCAACCTTTTTGCCAGACTTTTTAATGTGTAATTTTCAATGGCATAATTTTGTTTGCCAGAGTTTTTGTTTATTAGCCGGAGTTTGTTTATGGCAAAAGTTTTATGCAACGGGTCCCTGGAGATGATGGGTCACTTTGAATGTAAAGCATTACATACATCACCCTGACCCATGTAATCCCTACCACCTCCCATTTAAGATGTCCATACCATGATCTGGAATCCATAGTTTCTGCTTGCTGATGTTTCAGATGCCTCCTTACACTGAGCCAGGTCTACAGCTCCTGCTAGATTGCTTGGCTAAAGAGAGAGAGAGAGAGAGAATTTATAAATGATAGAAAAAATGTAAATCTGCCAACTTTGTGCAACCCCCCCCCAAAAAAAAAAAGGAATCATAATTGTAAAAAAAAAAAGTAATTCCAAACAAAAGAAGGAATTTCTCAGCTGAATATATCCAAATAAATGCTGCACTATACAAATGAATGTTTATTATTAATGTTTATTAACCCTAAAACAAGTCCTGTTAACCTCTTGGAATGAGACACCATATTCAGTGATCCTCGAATCTCTTCTTAGGCCCATAGCTGTATGATATGTATTTCATATTATTTGTAGCAATTTTTGACTGTATGCCTAATGGTACTTCCGAAGTCAGGTTATTCGCAAACTTGATGAAGTAATCCTGTCTAAGTAATTGTGAGGTCGAGTGTATACAGTGCATACGCACATCCTGCATGGCACGCACATACACTCAACATGTACATAAGACTTGCGCTTGGATTTGATGAATGGGAATACGTATATTATGGACTGATAATTTACTACATTAGTGCAATATATATATTAAGTTACAAATTAAGCAGATTCTATTAATGTTAATGCAAATTTACTTTTAATATGCAACTTGATGTTTTTGTAATTTCACTTTTTATGTATATTTCAACCTGCCTTGAACCAGAATAGGTTCATGGATCTGGTTTTGCTTGTTACTTTTTCATTGTTTGACTTTGTTCATCCATTGTATACTGCTTTTCTTTGAAAAAAAGTGATTACAATCAATCGTGACAAAAAAAAATAATTTGAAATAAAACTTTTTAGAAAAAAATACATTCTAGCCATTTTATGTATTGAAGTAAATGGAATAGTCCTTGCCTTACATTATCATGACATCACCAATGCTGCCAATTTGAGTTTCCATAGGAATATTATTAATTGTAAACTTATTTTTACAACTTTGAAATACTTATAACTTTCTTCTTGTTTATTCAATATTGTTCAAACTTTAACCTAACTACTTGTCTGATCTATTTTATTTTTCTCTAAAAACAGCTTTGCATTTGGGTTGGATTCCCCCTTTAAATATAGCCTAAATGAAAAAAAAACATTTTTTTTACTGTTGCTTGTGTTGTCTTCCTAATGTAAACCCAGGCACACATATTATTAAAGAGGGAGCCCTTATTTTGCTGGCACACTTACGTTTTCATCACTTGAATCTTTGAAGTGGCTGAGTTTGTTGTCCCGAAGTACAAACCAGTATTTGTTCCAATCCTAGTGAAAGGGAGGTAGGAATACAACATAAAGGTCAGTGTTATATTAAACAAATAAAACAATACATATATGACTTTGAGGACAAATGAATTATAATATCATTGTCATGCTTAATAACTTTACTCCGGTCATCTGATTCTGGCTCGCCCGCACACAATGTATTCTTTCACTCCCTGGTGAGCAAGAGCGTCCAAACTGCAATCAAAGTTTGATTTATCAAAGTGTGCCATATAGTACCAGGATGAGATACCACAGCAGCTATGTATGTAGAAATATCAAAATCCCTTAAAGGGGAAGTTCACCCTGAAGAAAACTTTGTTGTAAAAATAGCAGAAAAAATAGTAAAAAATATTGGTGAAGGTTTGAGGAAAATTGGTTAAAGAGTAAGAAAGTTATTAGAGTTCAAAGTTTTGGATTTGTGACGTCATAAACGAGCAGCTGCCCCATGTGTTATGTAATATAAAATGCATGAATTTAAAATTTTGTATGGTTCCTGATGACTTAATTTTGTTTTCTATTCATGATCGGGTGTGAAATGATTTCTCTATTGAGATACAAAAGGTACAGTGAAAACCATTTTAAATTTTCTGAGAAAATGATATTTCATTGATTTTTTACCATTCGCTGTGTAGGAATGCTGCTCGCATATGACGTCACAAATCAAATAATTGAAATTCTAATAACTTTTTAATTATTTGATGAATTTTTCTCAAACCTTTTGGCAATATTTTTTATTATTTTTTCTGCTATTTTTACAATAAACTTTTTGTCAGGGTGGACTTCCCCTTTAAATAGGCAAAGCTTTGTTAAACTGAAATTGAAACAGAATGAGGAGAGAGAAATGTAAGACAGAGAAAAGGTAAGAGGGAAGGATAGTGATAGAGAGAGAGATAGAGGGAGGGGAGAGGGAGAAAGAGAGAGAGAAAGGGGAAAGGGGAAGAGTGGATGAAGGAAGAGAAAATGAAAGTGACAGAATTGGAAGTTCATTCAATCTAGGATATTCTAATAAAATCAGCCATGATCTAGAAACAGTCTAAGTTAAGAAACAAGAATACATTTTCCAGAACTAAACAATAAGTCTGATAAAAACAAGCCTTTAGGACTTTGGAGTTACAGTTCATCTTACTGTATTGATATGTTGTATGTGAGTAATTTAGACTCCAATTCACTCACAATATTATTAAAAAATCAATCCCTCGATAGATTTCCTTTTAATTCACTGGGAATAATCAAAATATACAGAATGACAAAATTAGGTAAGTTAATCTAGAGCTCAAACAAAAGTTATATGACCTGAAACAAGACTAACCATAATTTAGGTCAGTTCAAATTGAGAAAAACCAGCACTGCTTTGCTGACAATAATAATTCAAAGAAAATACAAAAATGCACCCTGTGATTCAGGTGATAAAATATTACCGGTACATTTAAACAAGTGGAATGCCTCTGGCCGTCTCACCTGCATCACGCGATTCAATATAGCAGCAGTGCTGATTTTGAAAACTACTATAACTCGCACAAGATGTTCAGTGATACTTGGTTACTCTTATTTCCACGTTTTATGAACTAGACCAATACACTTATAGAGATATGATGGCAATTCAACAAATACCCCCAACGTGGCCAAAGTTCTTTGACCTTACATGACCTTTGACCTTGATCATGTGACCTGAAACTCGCACAGGATGTTCAGTAATACTTGATTACTATTATGTCCAAGTTTTATGAACTAGACCAACACACTTTCAAATTTATGGCTGTAATTCAACAAATACCCCAATTTGGCCAAAGTTCATTGACCCTAAATGACCTTTGACCTTGATCATGTGACCTGAAACTTGCACAGGATGTTCAGTAATACTTGATTACTATTATGTCCAAGTTTCATGAATCAGATCCATAAACTTTCAAAGTTATGATGGTAATTCAACAGATACCCCCAATTCGGCCAAAGTTCATTGACCCTAAATGACCTTTGACCTTGGTCATGTGATGTGAAACTCAAGCAGGATGTTCAGTGATACTTGATTAACCTTATGTATAAGTTTCATGAACTAGGTCCATATATTTTCTAAGTTATGATGAAATTTCAAAAACTTAACCTTAGGTTAAGATTTTGATGTTGATTCCCCCAACATGGTCTAAGTTCATTGACCCTAAATGACCTTTGACCTTGGTCATGTGACATGAAACTCAGGCAGGATGTTCAGTAATACTTGATTAACCTTATGGCCAAGTTTCATGAACTAGGTCCATATACTTTCTAAGTTATGCTGTCATTTCAAAAACTTAACCTCAGGTTAAGATTTGGTGTTGACGCCGCCGCCGCCGCCGCCGTCGGAAAAGCGGCGCCTATAGTCTCACTCTGCTATGCAGGTGAGACAAAAAAAACCAGGGGCTAAGAAACCACCCCTTGACTTAACTACTTCCCCGGGGTTAAGGAAAATCATTGTAATCTGAAAAGATTTGGTCTTTATCTATATAATGTTTAATTTAGTGGAAATGTTATGGGTTTTTATTGTTTTTGTTTAATAAATTTCCCGAAGTGAACATCCTGATGGGGAACATTCATTTAGCCAAAATATGACCAAATTGATTTCTCCAAAATTGCCCCCGAGACCCCCCCCCCCCAATTCAGCCGTCTTCGCTCTGTGGGATCTTCTAACATCCAAATGCATCAATATTCAGAAGATAAAGCAGATCCGTTGAGATTTAATTTTTCGCCCGACCCGCGACTGGTCCAAATTTGCCAAAATATGACCAAATTGATTTCTCCAAAATTGCCCCCGAGACCCCCCCCCCCCAAATCAGCCGTCTTCGCTCTGTGGGATCTTCTAACATCCAAATGCATCAATATTCAGAAGATAAAGCAGATCCGTTGAGATTTAATTTTTCGCCCTACCCGCGACTGGTCCAACTTTGCCAAAATATGACCAAATTGATTTCTCCAAAATTGCCCATTAGACCCCCCCCCCCCCAAATCAGCCGTCTTCGCTCTGTGGGATCTTCTAACATCCAAATGCATCAATATTCAGAAGATAAAGCAGATCCGTTGAGATTCAATTTTTCGCCCTACCCGCGACTGGTCCAAATTTGCAAAAATATGACCAAATTGATTTCTCAAAAATTGCCTCCGAGACCCCCCCCCCCCCCCCCAAATCACTGATCTGAATATTACAAGAGCTGATTAATATTATTGGTAGGACTGTAGCATAAGGCTTCTAGAATGTGGATTAGGTTTGCATCGACTGAATAAAACTCAACTAAGATGAACTGAACCTCATTACAGCTAATATGCCCCCCCCCCCGCCACCTTCCTTCATTGAATACACACATTACATTAGAGTGATCAAGATAGAACAGGCTCATCACTCCTACAGTAAAATAACCAGTCAGGATCAACTTATACAAATAGTTTCAAATCAATTATCAGTTCAGATTTTACCCATTTTGAAGCAGCTAAGGATATTTTCATTTCATGTCCGGGGATAAAAGTGGCTTAATTCCCTTCTAAACCTAACATAAAGGGGTATTTATAAAGATCAACTGCTACCCTTGATGAGAGTAATCTCCTCACTACATGCAAAGCATACCTGGAGTCACTCCTCAAATATTATAATTAGATTAATGACCTCGTCTTAACAGATCTATGAAAATAGATTAAATAAGGAAATATTTACTTAGGATGTGGGTTTGTTGAAGGGAAGGGGATTACGCACAATGATCATGTTTATATTTTGATGATTATTTCAATGTGAAAATGTAATAATAGCTATTTTTTTTATAGCGCTTTTCCCATAATGGCTCAAAGCGCTTTACAGCATATCATTACCCTGGTCATCGGATCCTGACATGCCCACATATAATGTTTTGCACCTTCTCCACTCCCTGGGGAGCATTCCAACAAGACTCAATTGCTAGGCATACTACATAGGCTTTAAGATCCTACCAGGTACCCATGGAGAGTGGCAAAATGTGGGTTGACACCTTGCCAACGGATGCTGACTGGTAAAGCCAAGGTGGGACTTGAAAGAACGACCCTCTGAGGCGAGAGTCTGAACCAAGACACCAATATGCCTTTAGTAATGCATTTCACTTTAATCAGTTATTTTTACTGCAGTCTTTTAGTATAAAACATGTCATATGCATACATGAAATTTAAAAACGAAATATTTTCATGCTTCTAAAAAGAGTTCCTACAACACATTTACATGTAATACTTCCTGTGTCAGGAAAATATTCTTAAAGCATAGTTATCAATCTCAAGGAATTTAGTTCTAAATAAATCACATGATAAATGATTTCAATGCATTTGATGACACCAAATACCCTAAAATCCTGTTTTATCATACAAGCCATTTCCTATAACTAAATAATCATGCTAGAATACATTGTAAGTCCTTGGAAAGCATACTAAGATCAAAGAAATGTGGGATTAAAAGATACCTTTCAATCTCCTGCCGCCTATGAGGGTAAATACTTAGTGCATGCCTATTTTTCACTTGGGTAATCTACAGACGCTGGATTAGTGCTTAATCCCTGTGTCTAAAGTAATGTCACATGCCCATATTACTAGAACAGGTGACTGATTACCCCCATTCACAATACAGCAATTTGAATAAAACTAATATCGTCAAGTGAACGAATGGTTAGACGGTGAAGTATACAGGCTGCTTATTTTAAAAAGAATTATTGGCCCGAAATCACAAAGGTGGTTTTGAAAACCATCGGTTGAACGCATGGTTTATGCAGATTTCATGTATAAATTAGGCATAATTTACCACAGATATTAAAAAATGTCCAATGCTGGAGCGTGCTTTTGTCAGTGCACCAAAATGACACCCGTTGCCAAGGTTGTGTACGCTATTTTATTCATGAGTCTGTTTTGAAAAGTGGACTCATTAAAGGACAAGTCCACCCAAACAAAAACTTGATTTGAATAAAAAGAGAAAAATCAGACAAGCAAAATGCTGAAAATTTCATCAAAATCGGATGTAAAATAAGAAAGTTATGACATTTCAAAGTTCCGCTTATTTTTAACAAAACAGTTATATGCACATCTCGGTCGGTATGCAAATGAGGAACTGATGACATCACTCACTCACTATTTCTTTTGTATTTTATTATATGAAATATGAAATATATTTATTTTCTCGTCATTGTCATGTGAAATGAAGTTTCATTCCTCCCTGAAAACTTGGAATTCCATTATTTTAATATTTTGTGCTTCAGGCAAGGAGGTCCTAATCGTCAAATTCGTAAAAATTGAAATATTGTATAATTCAAACAATAAAGAACAAAAGAAATAGTGAGTGAGTGACGTCATCGACTCTCTCATTTGGATGTAACTGGCTCGTTCATATAACTATTTTGTTAAAAATGATCGAAACTTGAAATGTCATAACTTTCTTATTTTAAATCCGATTTTGATGAAATTTTCAGCATTGTGCTTGTCTGATTTTCCTTATTGATTCAAATCAACTTTTTTTCTGAGGTGGACTTGACCTTTAATTCAACAGTGGATTCATGAATAAAATAGCACACTAAACCAGGAAAACAGGCATTTTGTGACAAAATCGTGCATCAGTATTAGACATTTTTTAATATAAGCAGTAAATTAAGCGTAATTTATAGGCCTACAGGACATCTGCATAAACCATGGGTTCAACTGACGGTTTTCAAAACGACCTTTGTGAATTCGGGCCAATAACTTCATTCCATACGCAGTATACATTGCTGAAGAGAGACTACTTGGTACACACTGGTACATACATGAACTATCCTTTGATGATGACAGCTTTGATCTGGCCAAGAAAATATCAAGATAATGCCCACCAAGTTATATCCATACTAATGTCAAACAATATCATATTCTCAATGAGTGTCAGACAGCTTCTCAAATGTGCAAATTACTTTTACATTTCTCTACAAGTTTTTCAGACCAGGAGCCCATCTCAAAAGTTTTAATGGGAACTTTACCATTATTGTTACTATCATTAAATCCTCCAAATGTAGTTAGCATAATTACACAGTTACCATATTTACATCCCTTAATGGAATGGAACCCAGACCTGGCTAATAAATAAACACCACATACATAGTAAACAGACAAATAAATAAATAGATAACAAGATAATTCAAGAACATGTATTTTAATATGATTTATAATATTATATACCTCTAGGTCTGAATCTCTTTTCATTAGCCAGCCATTCTTGAGATGCAATAAACCCTGTATAGGAGAGAGAAAGAAAACAATATCAAAATTATTAATTAACTAATTGATTCCTAGTATCTTGAGATCAGCGTATACATAGAAAGAGGAATGGCATGTTATTTATAATTAACTCCTACACTAAAAGCATGAGACGGTAAATGTCACCAGCCATACATGTACATGTACCTAACCCAACAATAAGTCACCACAGAAGGTCCTCTGTAACTACACAAAACAATAGTTTGGTTTTCAAAAATAAAAAAAATTGGGAAAATTAGCTTCTCTGAAAGAGTAATTACTCTTTTCCATACTGAAAAATTTGAGTTTGTAAAATTGAATAAAAGACAAGATACTGGAGATTATTTGACACTATTTTATGCAGACTGATCGGAAGTTTCGCTGAGATGCCACCTAAATCTAAATCTTTCAAACTATGTTTTCTCCTAGTTTGTTGGTTGTTGGTTTGAGGGTGACAAGTCAGAAATACATTGGGGAAATTTAGGGGCAGATCTTTTTCCTCTTGACATTTTCTAACAATTTGAAAAGGAAAACTTAAAGAAAAAGATATTTCTATGAAAGGAGAGATATGATAATACAAGAATGTATATGGCCTCTGTATTTGGGATTCACATATTAACTGACTTGATTGTAATAGATATTGTGCATATATGATCATTAAGGAATTATCCTGAATATTAACTTCTATATGGATTTAAGATGGTAGAAAAGAAATAAAAACAGGCCCTTTTTAACACTGTTGAGCTTCACCAAATATATCAAGAACAAATTTCGGAATAATAGAGATTAAAAACAGTCAGAGATTGAAATAAAAACGTGACAAGATAAAATGGTGATAGAGACAGAAATGATAAATAAGAATAAAGAATCAGAAAAAAAAGAGAATCAACACAAAAGTGAAAAAGAAAGATGAAAACAAGAACAATAATAGGAAAGCAAAAAATAAAAAAATAAATAGAAACATAAATATCATGAAGAAATGGAGAGGAGATAGAAAAAAGGAAGAGATTCAAGAAATGACGGAGAAGACGACAGAGAAGAAGGGGGGTAGAAATGCCGTGACATGCTAAATAATAAGGAAAATAGAACAAGAGGCTAGGAAAGAGATGATAAGAGGGAGAAAGGATTTGAAAGAGATAGTGCTGTCATTTCAAATGAAAGGGAATATTCATCTCAATTATTCTTGACTAGGGTTTGATGACAAAAACACATGAGGACTCAAACGCAAGAATACATCGAGGTAAAAGATATCTAGCCCCCCCCCCCAACACATACAAAGATTAGTGGATTAGATTGAGGGTATTTATACTATTGATATAGACCCACACATGTACATAATGATGAATGGGATTAACTATAATAATAATTGTTATAATAAACTGTTAAGTTTAGTGGTAAGGTGGTTAGGTGTTATCAAATGACAACAGAATGCACTGAAACAATGTGCATATTCAATATTGGTGCTTATATGACACCTAGATAGATTCTTGTGATTTGATTGGTTGTTTGATATCGATCATTCAGCCCATTTTACAATGACGTCATCGACCGTGCAATTTTATATCCATTCATCGTGCAATTTTGGATCCAAACGATTTTGTCCATTGCACTCGCGCACCGAGCCTGCAGCTCATGCACCAGCAGTGCGCATGTTGTAATGACGTAACAATCAACAGACAGAACTCGCACTGCATGAGCATGTTTTGCATCGAAATTCATGAATTTCATATGAAAAAAGGGCCTTTTTTTAGGTGTCATATAAACCGTATAATGAATGATTTTTCATTCGTGCAATGGACAGAATACTTCATTCGGTGAAAGATGAAATAATGATGCATTCAATGGATCATTTCATCTTTCACCTCATGAAGTATTCTGTCCATTGCACTCATAAACATTCATTATTTGTATAATAATGAAATATCAGATTACCTATTCTTTGAAAAAAAACTACATGAATGCACGCACGCACACGCAGAAGAATATATAAAAAAGGATACACTGTCATTGCTTTACAGTATTTCACATATTTTCAATGAATGAATTTGTAACGTTCCTTTTTACAGGAGCTAACCTTTCATCATCTATCCTGCAATTATAATTGCTGTAACAATTAATGAAAACAAAGTCTTCTCAACAGTTCTCAAAGAAACTATTAATGTTCAAACAACATAAATATTGTTACTTTGAAAACTTATCAACGATATCACACATACACTTGTAATTTTGGAAGTGAAGGTTTTCTTCCAACATCACCATATGGAATCATCCCATTTACAATTTTGCAGGAGTTTATGAGCAGGAAGATATTGGAATGGCACAGATGCAGGAGTTTATGGGCAGGAAGATATTGGAATGGCACAGATCTGGATTTTCAATCAATGACGTATCAATCTCAAAATGATTTGACCAGCAGACATGAGCAACCATTATGAACCCATCCACTGCCCAGATCTGTAGAAATCGTTAAGGGAATTACGGATGTTGCTTTTCTCTATTGCTTCCCCCCTCATCAATTTCATAGAAGGTCAAGTGCATGATGGGTAAAGTTAAGCAAAGAAAGAATAGATGGGCGTATCATGTTAAAGAGAGAAGATGCAAAAGCTTTTATTAGCAACTGCAAAGATATGGGTAATTTCATCTACAAAATTAATAATTTTACACTTTGTTGTACTGTGTAGATATAACTTATGACTAGATGCTACCAGAGATTTGATACCTGACCTAGATATTATATGAAGCATCCAAAGTAATCTGTGTATCCTTTCAGTTTTATCAAACCTGAGTTGAGTGTGCTAAATGGAGATTGCATAGGATAGTATTGCTGTTGTGGAATTCAAACCATTTACCCTTGCTCTGAAATTTATAATTTGGGTAATTAAGCCAGTCACATTGGTAACTACCATGGTTACCATGATCAACGGGGTGTGTCTACGAGGCCGAGGGTCCACGACGCCGATTTTTCTCACACTGAATTTTCTTTCATGAGGATGTTTGTCTTTATCAGTGGAAAGTTTCCACTTAGCATATTCTCCAATGAAAACTGAAATATAATCTTATAAGTTGCTGATGATAACAGACATTAATTTGGTTAAAGTTTGGAAAATCCAGCCAACCGGATTTATACTTGAGTATCATCCCAACCATCAAGTGTGTCCATTGAATTCCTATTCAGCAGTTTATTCTTTGTAAAAGTTTGAACTTTAGTTTGAAACATTTTATTGTAACTTAAAGTATTCATAGTATGCCCGCAACTTATTCAACACATTATTGTTTATGTTATTAGCTGCGACTTAGTTGATTAACATCGATGAAGACAAACATCCTGATAAAAGAAAATACGATTTAAGAAAAATCGGCCTTGTGGACCCTCTCCTCTGCCTCGTGTGGCCTCGTTGACCCTCGGCCTCATGGGAAGACCCCTGATCAACAGCCAATCAAAATCAATGATTCCACTGAAGTTACCGGTGGATGGCAAAGCTACCATAATAGTATAACTTATTTTCTTACGCAACAAGACCCAGGTACTTAAATGATCCCACAGATCATAGACAGCATGATGTTTGAACATAACAAAGCTAATGACCGTCTGTGGGTTTGAATAATGAGTGAAGCTTATGAAGTGAGATACATGTCCATAGGTTGAATCAAATCAGCTTACCCTTTGCTTTGCAAATGTCACATTCACAAGATGAAGCTCAAGGAGACATCCATGACATGTGTCGTCATGGCAACCATTCAAAAGATACCCATCACACATCTTCTTTGGTATCAATCTCAAGAAAAATTTCTCTTAGTGCAGTAGAGGCTGGTATATTCCAAAAGAATGCCTATCAATGACTGGAATGGTACCCTACCTCGGGTTGTTTCACGGTCCTCGGGTTGTTTCACGGTGGACTATTTCACAACAAATGATTCTCTTTCTCCTGAAACAAATTTATTTCCCCTTACTTCTCTCTCTCTCTTTCCCTTGTAGCCAGACACTCCGCAACAACAGGTTCAATGTTAGAGCATCTGGTAATGTCATAATATCCACTGCAGGGAGTTGAAAACATGTTTGTCCAGGACTTTCTAACCCATTTGAATCTGGGTGGGTCTATTGCATCAAGGTTGGTTTTGCACTATCAAAGGAATTCACCCAGTAAGGGTTAACAATGATAGCAGAGGGAAAAAAAAAAAAAGGAAAAATAAAAGAATAGTTAAGGCTACCTACCGGAAATGTTTCTGCAATCTCCTTGCGTTTCACCTCTTCATTGTCTGCAAGGTTTGGATCTGAGCTGCTTCGTTTTAACCTAGGTGTACCCTGAACATAAGACCAGACAAACAAGAAAAATATATGTAAGAATGATATGTTACCAAGGTGTATTTCATTTATTTTATTCACTTTACCTTCACACAATTTTCCCCTTTTTTATCATGTACAACATATACATGCCATTGTACGTACCAACGACTTACTTTATCACAATATTTAATTCAGGGATCAACAATCAACAAGCTCTGCTTTTTAGTGGATTCCTCCATTTCCTCAGCTTCACTTGTATGAAGAGATGTATTCATAAAACAAATTTATTTGACTTCTTTCTGCTCAGCATACATAATGATTAATTCATTGGATATTCATCTGTCTTGTCATTTTGTTTAATTTGTAATTTGCTTTGTTATTACTGTTGAGAAATGAAATAAACTTGAACTTGTCTGTAGAGAAATTGGTGAGAGGAGAATAGAAGTAAAGGGAATAAAAGAAAGAGGAAGAAATAGAAATAGAAGAAAGAGAAAGATGAACAGAAAGAGTTGAGGAATCAGGAATGAATCAAGGACAGGAAGGAGGAATGGAAAATGAAGTAAGGACAGGGACCCAAAACAGAAGATAGGGGCACTAAGACAGAAAATGAGAGATAGTTGTGATGAAATGCAACAAACTGGTCCATGAAGACATATCATTGAAAAATCAATGATCGAGTTTATACTAACTGTAAAAGACCAAACAAGTTACTTTTCAAAGAACATAGGAAAATATTGAATGTCGCAATATTTTAGATATTTTTCCACCTCTATGACCATATCCTACCTCTGGTGGACTTTTTCTTTCTGAGATCGGGAACGGCACAGAGCTACCATCAAGAGTATGCCTATTCCGTCTCTCGTGTGCATGGCGTCTTCTCTCTATTGTTCTCTTGCTTGGAGATTGTGTCTCTCCTTCAATTAATGCTTTGTTCATTTTCAAACGCCCTCTCTTTGGAACGTCCAAGCGTTGTAACTCTTCCTGCGACAACAGGTTCTGGGTATTCGTGTCTGCTTTGGACGGTTGAGGTTTCTTTGATTGAGAGTCGGTGGTAGATTGAGAGTCGGATGGTGAAACACTCCTTTCGCTGATACTGGACTTGCGGGAGGACGATGTTGTTGCTTGTTGCGTAGGAGACAACCTGGGTGAAACATCCTTGTAAACATTATTATTGTTTCTATGTAATGAAGGTTCTGTGCTATTGGTTTGAGCTGGAAGTGAATCTCGATGGGATTTGAGAACAGAGTCAGCCTGACCCCCAAGTTCTGCTTCTAACTCTGACAGGGCAGATTCTGAATGTCTACTACGCATCCCTGAACTAGCTGAATACTTATGGCTGGAACCGTCTGATACCGGTCTCCTTGACGCATCACCTTTTCCTGTCACCTGTTCATCATTCCCAAGCACTTCCTTGACCTCTGACCTACCCATTGTTGTGTGACGCCGATTCAACCTTTGCTCTCTATCCTTCCTTACTGGTGAAGACGATGCTTCTGCAGTGGTCGAAGACGTCTGCGCCGAGGGTGTTCTCCTCACTGTCTGTTTTTCATACTTCTCTGGCCGATGCTCGAGGGCGCTGTGTGATCTTCTGAGGTTGGACTTCTCCTTTCTTGCAGCTTTGCTTGAAGCAGTATAGATGTCAGTAGTGTCTCTGGCAGTGGTTAAAATGACATCTGTACCAAGTTCATCTTCTCGTTCTAAGCTTTCAATCTCTGATAATGGATCATCACTGGACAATGGTACATCAGGTTTGGCCTCAGCAGGCTCATCCTCTATCCTCTGGGGTTTATCCAAATCCTGCAAATAAAAGGAAAATAAATATTGACTTATTTGCACAGACTCATTCATAAAGCTTCATCATAAACAACTGCAGTACATTCAAAACTTAATTGCAGACATATTGTTCAAAATGCGGTTTTATAACTTCACACAATGATCAATTTTTTTTCAGGGGTGCACACTCTTTAATGACCAGTCTAAAGGAGAGTTAGATAAGAGTAAAGGTAAAATAAAAGTATATACCTCTAATGCTCTTGTATACAACAAAGGTTCACAATTTTGCACACTACATAAACAGACTTATAATAAAAAAATATCGTCTGCTAAATTGATAAATTAACTGATAGTTTTCACCACTTTCAGTCTCAGTCAACACCATGAAAGTCTACATGTGGGACAACATATTGTAGTCCCACATGTAGACCTTTGTGGAGTTGATCTTTCAGAGTCAAGAAAGATGTGAATATTCATCGCTTTCTTGATTGCTTCCAACTAAATCAAAACAATATAAAGGAAATGTGTAAAATAGATGGGCATTTCATGGATATAAAGGTGTAAAATGTGAAATTTCTGGAACTTTGTGGGCAAGGTTTTTTTCTTTTTTCTTTGTACCCCTGCCAGTTAACCCTAAACACATGTTTATTAATAGCATTTAAACGTAATGACTCGGGCCTAATTCTAATAATTTTGGCCACCACTCTATCTGCTCGGTGTTGTGTATAGGCATTATGTATAGTCTAAAAACTAGCTGAAGCTTTTTGAAAGAATTGGATAAAGATGAAACTGTTCCTTTCACATTAGGTCTTCAATTTGCAAATTTCCAGTGCAATATACACACATAGAATAACACATAATCTATTGCATACCACAGGATCATGTATTATATGATATAAAAAATATAATATCATAAAAGAAATAGGGAGAGGACAGCTCTGATTTATGTGTTTACTGTGTCTTTAAACAGCAACGATTCTGATAGATCATAAAATGTCCCTGGGAGTACTAACAAGGTACGGTCATAACAGACCCATTTACACAACCTAAATGCCATCATAGATTTAAAGGAAGATTGAAACTAACACCATTGAAATGATCTTTAATTTCAAATACAAGATACAAAGAATAGCAAGCAAGATATGCAATCAATTACACATATCAAATAACAACTTTGATTAATGATAGTAGGTTTGTTCATAAATACAACAATAATCTTGTTATGTCACTTGATTGCGAACCTGTGTGTACCAGGGCCTAGGATTTTTAATATGAATAGTACGTATGTGCACAATAAAGGTAGCTACAATGATCCGTTGACTTTACAGAAATTTGACTAAAGGAAAAACGTTTTGCATAAACTAACTAGACTGAAAACTGTCTTAGTTTGACTAATGCCAAGGTTAATTGATGTCCATGCCCAATAGGACCTCATCAATGATCATCAACCTGAAAACAATCTTTCATTTCTACTTGGAGAAAAATTGGTGTAATGACTTTTAAAACAAAGCTCTTGATTTTGAATAATAATGTGAAAAACTAATACAATTTTCCCTTGCAGTGTAAATGAATCTCAAGACAAACCTACATCTCTCAACACTGTCAATATCTTGCTCTCTCTCACCAGTGTCTATTTATTTTTCTGCTTGGTATAGGGTGATATAAATAATTGGCTGCTGAGAAGAGGAAATGAACTTGAAAGAGGAACCATCGGATTCCTATCAACTTAAAATACATAGCAGGCCATTCGAGTTAGGCGATGGACTGCATGAATATATTTTGGAATGGTTGTTCCATTCATTTTGCACTTTTGGATAGCAGTAGAGGTTACTGAACAATCACAAAAAGTTCCAGAATGCTAGCAAAATATTGATTTTGTAGTCATCAGGGCTCAGTAATGATGATTAGGCACTATATCCCACTTCTAACAGGTTAACAAAATTTATAAGAATAATAATATAAGGTATTTATATAGTGCACATATATGTAGGCCTAAATGTAGTCTCTCTTAAAAAAAAAAAATTAAAAAAAAGACAGCCTCTGGCTGTCTCGCCTGCATTACGCGATTCAATATACATGTAGCACAGTGCTGACTTTGAAAACAGTTATTGAATAATTATTCACAAAAGAAAACATTCATATGATAATAAAAATACTATGTCCATTGACCCAACATGACATTTGACCATAATCATGTGACCTAAGACGTGTCCAAAACATACTTCATAACCCTTATGTCTATGTTTCATGAACTACATGTGTAGATCCATAAACTTTCAAAGTTATGATGCCAATTCAACAAATACCCCCAACATGGCCAAAGTTCATTGATCCTAAATGACCTTTGATCTTGGTCATGTGACCTGAAACTCACACATGATATTCAGGGATACAAAGTTACTCTTTTGTTCAAGTTTCATGAACTAGATCCATAAAATACTATGTCCATTGACCCAACATGACCGTTGACCATAATCATGTGACCTAAGACGTGTCCAAAACATACTTGATAACCCTTATGTCTATGTTTCATGAACTACATGTGTAGATCCATAAACTTTCAAAGTTATAATGCCAATTCCACAAATACCCCCAACATTATCAAAGCGCATGCACGAGTCGCAGACCGCATAGTAGTCAGATTGCAAGGTGTGCAGTGTCGAGGCTTATGACTACATTGCGATTCATCTCCCCTCACTCAGTCGCAGACCAGTAGGGTCGAAAGGTGTGCGGTGGCCTTAAGTTTCATGAACTAGATGCAAAAAATTTCAAAGCTATGACAATTCCACAAATACAACCAACATGGTCAAAGTTTGTTGACCCTAAGTAACCTTTGACCTTAATCATGTGACCTGAAACTCAGGCAGGATGTTTAGTGATTAAATATTACCCTTATGTCTAAGTTTCATGAACTAGGTCAATATACTTTCTAAGTTATGATGACATTTCAAACCTTAACCTTGGTAAAGATTTCAATGTTGACACCGCCACTGCCGCCGCCGTTGGAAAAGCGGTGCCTATAGTCTAGCTCTGCTATCCAGGCGAGACAAAAACCATGTCCCTCTCTATTCAGCTTTACTATAGTTATAACTATTGTTTTAGCAAAGTGGGCTAACACGGTAAATAGTACGGTACTATCTGGCCCTGCAAAAAAGCAGGGTTAGCTGGCTTATTGTGGTGCTAGCACCACAATTGCGGTGCTAAGAGATGCAGTGTGAAACGAAACTGGGCTAGGGAAAAGTGGGGCTAAGCAATAGCCAATCACAGAAGTCTAAATTGCAAGATAATCATGCTCTGTATGGTAAAATCATCAATATTCATGATCTGTGGGATAGTCCGGGCGTTAACCCCGGCTAAGCAGATAGTATAGGGTTAAGAAAGACGGGGTGAATCCAAAAAAAGATAGTATGGGGTTAAGGATAGTCCGGGGTTAAGGATAGTATGGGGTTAAGGAAATGCAATGTGAAAAGCATATAAGTAAATCTGCATTTAAAGACCAACTTGTCCACACTGAGCAAGCTCAACTCTCTGGGATGAAAGGTTATCTTCAGGAATGCCACTCAAGGCAAAACTGATAATGTTTCAGGAAAATCTTGACATCAGTCTTTGCTATATCCTTCAAGATGTTCTGAGCATCCACAGAAGGTGGTTTCAGACCGCCTCGAAGTTTGTCAGTTCCAGGTATTTTCTGATTGGAAAATTTACCCCGATCAGAAAATACCAGGTAATATTGGCAATGTGAAAGCAAATTACGCGTAATCTCCCCGAAAGAAAATACCCACTAAATAGTAGGTACTTGTCAAAATTACAAGAACTTTTGCGGGGATTTTCCAAGGTCGCAGGTATTTTGGCAATGTGAAAGAAATTTATAGGAACTTTTAGCCCAGCGTGTAGTTGGGCACGGGCCCGTGGGTGGCTGCTGAGTTAGTGATTTTGAATCTTGCGCCTTGCCTGCTTATCAGACCATACTGCGCATGCTCGTAACTTCAGGAACTTATCCCGAAGAGTATGTTTCGGGGCGGAGTGAATGCAGGAATAATTAATGGGTATTTTTTAGCCTAAAAATGTTCTTGTAATTTAACAGGGATTTCTTATGATCGAGGCGGTTTGAAACCACCACCTGAGAACCACTTCACACAACAGGCAAAATCAGCAACACCCCTCTTACACATCTATCTGCTTTCAGACTATACACATTTTCTTAACCCCCCCCCCCTATCCTTAACCCCATACTATGCTTAACCCCTATCTTTTTCTTTTGTTTCAATCTATTTTTCTTTACACCATAATATTTTGTATTTCCTTAACCAGACTATCGCACAGCTCATGAATATTGATCACTTTGCTCCATTGTGCACATTTAACATGAACTAATGCTAGACATCACACTTTGATTCATCAAAACCCTTCTTTCTTAATAAACAAAGGATCTAATAATAGCCAGGATTTCAATCTTCATCACCAAAAATCTTGTCATACGTTGGTTGTTAAACCAAATGATAGAAATATGAAAGAGACATCATGCATATTCAGACTGCCTCAAAGTTCAAGAATACCAAGTAATCTCGGATCAGGGAATTTACCCGATAAGAAAATACCAGGTGTTTTTGCCAATGTGATAGAAAAATATGTGTAATATTCAGTTATTCACCCACCCCCCCCCCCAAAAAAAAGAGCGCACTAAATAATGGTTACTTGCCGAAATGACAAGAACAATCTCAAAGATGGTCATGGGTATTTTGACAGTGTGAAAGCAAATTACTGGAACTTTCTTAACCCATCAAGCAGTTGCTCATGAGGGCAGTGGCCTTGCCTGTTAATCAGACCATACTGCGCATGCTCGTAACTTCGCAAACTTACCCCGAATGAGTCTGCTTTGGGTCAGTGTGAATGTGGCAAATAATTATCTGGTATTTTAAGGCCTTAACAAAATTATACTTCGATGACAAAATTGCCATGGTTATTGGAAATATTTATAATATTGGCACATTATATTGCCTGGTGATGTGACAATGAATTTATAACATATATTCAGTTCTGAAGTCATGCCAACAACACAACAAGTATGCTAATCTCACTAAAGCTGCAGTCTAAAAAAACTACAAAACCTTAAGTGATCATTCAGCATTTACTACAAATATAAGAAATAAGAGATCACATGAATTGTGATAATATTCTCAAAGATCAACAAAAAAATATAGGCTCTTTTCCTTAAAATTTAACAAAATGGAATAGACCAAGAACAGAAACTCGTTAGAGTGGCACTTTTCCATTCCCATACAACATTTTGGTGAATATTGACAAAAAATAACTGTCAAGGTTATTTCATTGTCCAGCTTGTATTCCCCAATTTTATTTACTGCCTATCCCTTGACACAACCTATCCCTTGACACAACCTATCCCCATTCTATATTCAAGACCTAAATCTCATTTCACAATGCAACATTTTACTACATCTTCATTAATGAAAAATGCCCAGCTGCAATGTCTAATGAGTGATGACCATGCCACCCCCACTCCCTCCCCCCCCCAAAAAAAAATACGCCTTTTCCCATTTTGAATGCAATGCACAGGGGGACCAAAATGGTTGCATACAGATAGCTAGATAAACTCCATCAAAATCACATTCACTGTTGCATTAACAACACTTTGTTACAATACATAGTAATACATATATTTCAAGATATCAGAATGACAGGTGAACATATCTCAAAAATGTCAATAATGTACGATAGACACTGCCCTCTATCATCTCAAGATATAAACCCGCATCTACTTTCTCAAACTTGTTTAGTAGAAACCAGTGAAGTGAATGCCAGTTTTATGTGTAATCAGAATGCTTGAAGGAGTGTTGGAAGCAATTTTGAGAGGTCTACCAAGCCAGTTTGGAAAACTGTTTTTTTTTCACTTATTTTTCACAAATGATTTTCAAATAAGAGAGTCGATGGATGTGCCTCACACCCTATTTCTTTTTTTTTTTTTTATTGTTTGAATTACACAACATATCAATTTTAGAGATTTTACTGAAGCACAAAATGTTAAAGTAATGCTAATTCCACATATTCAGGGAGAAATAAAACTTTGTTTCACATGACATCGAAGACAGAATTAAAATATTACATATTTCATAGAATATAATACAAAAGAAATACCGACCAGGATGTGAATATATTACTTATTTATGAAATTAAGGAAAACTTTGATGTCATAGCTTTCTTATCTTACATGATCCAGTTTTGATGAAATTTTCAGTGTTATGCTTGTTATTCAAATCAACTTTTGTTGGGGGTGGCCTAGTCCTTTAAGATAGTCACAATTTATCACGAGACTGGTCTTTTGCTGGTTTGATGCCACCTTTTTATAATCTACTTATTAATTCTTTCCTGAATACCTAGTTCCCACTGGTCTTAATCATGGAATAATCATAATGCTAGTGGAAAAATTTTGATTGGTCTAAAAAACTTGAGATCAATCATGACGGTCATAACTGATCACATGATGGTGAGAACGAGGTGTTATGATATTCATACGCTCGCCCAAAGTCATTTGAAGTATTCTTCTTTGATAATGCAATATTCACCTCATCAATACAGAAGTCAAGGTCATGATAGGGCCATCTGCACCGGCCAGAGTTTTCAAATTAGCGTGCTATTTCTGATCCGGCAAATTATCCCGATCTCTGAACAATCTCGAGATTATTTGTAATGGAGACGCAACTTTCGCGCTAGTTCGCTGGATTAATCTCGAGAATGCAATCCCAAGTCAACTTGGGATTATTTGCAAAAAAGAGCGCTATTTTACCAATTATCCCGCTAATTCGCAGGTGCAGACGCACTCAGGATTATTTATTCACGGCGTCAGACCATAATGCATCTATGCCTCGCTCGAACAGGAATCGCTCTTCTTGCGATGGTGGAGACGGGGTTTCTTTAATCTCGAGATTAATCGTGAAGAGGGCTGATCGGGCTAAAATCTCAAGATTGAACAAACTCGGGCTGGTACAGCACCGCCTGATGTTAATGATATAATACAAGCTTTCATTCTTTGTACTGAAATGTATTTCACTTATAAATCATATCATTTCTGTAGCACATGCATCTGTGCTTTATGAGGATGAAGAAGCAATTAAAGTCTTTTTATTATTTCTTTGTTCACATCTCTATCTCTCATTCTCCAGGACAATTAAAATCATATCCCTGTACTACTCCTATAGCATCAATTGCTAAATTTCAATCCTTCTCATCTAATATTCAACAACCATTTTTCCAACTACAAAAACGATACAGAAAATGACCAATAAATCATAACCTCCTGTCAAACATCAATTCTTTCTTGCATGGAAACATGACAATGATCAGAATTTTCAAAGGTTGTAGATAAAAGATAAAAAATGTCAGATGAAGTTCAGAGGTAGAAAGTTCATTAAAAGCAATATAATTGTAATCTATTTTGATGACAACTGAAGAGATAGTACACTGGTGATTAGTATTCAATTCCATTTTGAAATGTGGGTTTGGAAAGATGTTTAATGAGGCATATAGGATCACACAGATATAGAGTGTAAAACAAAACTCAGATCTTTACAATTTATTGGGGGGGGGGGGTGTGTGGGGGTCTTATTATCAGTATTTACTTGCTCTGGTAGGTGTAAATACATTGTATGGCATATGGGATGTTTGAACTTTGTAAAACAGGTGAGCTATTCTGGAGTAATTTTTTTATCCATCCCCCCAATCATATTCTTTTCTCTTCATACCTTTACTACTCTGGAGTCCAAAGCAGACTCCACCTTTTTTCACCTCTTCAGGTCAACTGATAATATGCTTGGAATGTTGAAGGACCCAACAAAATATTATGAAGAAACATGAGTACCTTTCTTTTAATAGTTAAAGGGCATGTTCACCCAGATCATAAGTAGGTTTTACTAAAAGAAGAAAAAATAGAGAAAAAATATTGGTGAAGGTTGGATGAAGATCCATTAAAGAATAAGAGAATTATAAATTTTTTATTTGTGACATCATATATGCAAGCAGCTCCCCCACATTTCAAGTAATATAAATTCCATAATTCAATATTTTGAATGGAACATGATGAAAATATTTCTCTTAGAGGGAACAAAACAATGTGTCTGATGATATATTCACCATACAAATAATAAAGATTACTTTGATTTTTTTAAGAAAATTGAATTTTGGGAAATCATATCACATGAAATATGGAGGAACTTGCTTGTTTGTGAGGTCACAAAGTCAAAACTTTCAAAATTCATAACTTTGTTAATCATTGATAGATATTTGTCAAACTTTCACCAATATTTTTCTGTAATTTGAGCATTTTTAATAGAGAGTCAATGTAATATGTTTGTTTATAACCTTGAGCATAGATAATAACCAACCCTTACAATATAAATCTCTGTCAAACTCAATCCATTCAATGTGAGACCAAGATAGGATCTTAATTCAAACCACTTTTGTAAAGTTTGGCCAATGATTCAATACGCCCTTTCACAAGGTTAAGAAATTGTGATTTGAATGATGATTCCAGTGAAAAATAAGGCTAATGACGGATGTTTAACATGTGTTAAAGCATTTCAAAGCAAACTAAAAAATTATCAGAATCATGAATGCTAATCCTAATCACAAATTCAAATTCTACTCCTGAGGTGAATTCCAGTTCCATTCCACATCACATTTTTCGAGTGAGCGTGTGAAAGGTCCATGATTCTAAAGACGAATTGCAATCATCATTACAATGATGATTTAAGATTCACGTATTGAAAGGCCCTATATCTTGTCAAAATATGCATTTACACAAATACAGGACATTCTTATATCCTAAATTTGAATCATATTATGGGGGTGACTTTAATCCTTTACTTTCTCTTTACTCATCTATCCCTTTTCTCTGCCCATCGAAGTCTCTTTATTTTTCCATATACCTCTCAGACTCTGTTGATATGTACATAGAGCAAACCAATAACACACACATAGTAGAAAGAGAATACAAAGACAGCAGACAGTCATAATGTCTGACTCATAAAGCAATCAATCCCAAACCTATGAACAAATATTCTTTGCGTTCTTTCTTCTCTATTTATCTTTCACTCTTCTTCACCCCTTCCCTTCTTAGACATCCCCCTTAACCTATGCTTTAAGGTGTCATCATAACATGGCTTTGTTATTGCAAAGTTCATTGCCCCAGGCTCATGACTACAAGGTGAAGCTCAAGTTCTATTGATCCAGGGCCCGTCTTACAAAGAGTGGTGATTGATCCGATCAATCTTAACTATGGAAAGCCAGCAAAGTCAACATATAAAATGTGTATTTGTTCAAAAAAAATTATAGATATGACTGTATATCCATAAATTCATTTGATGTGTTCTCCTTTGATTACAAAGCACATTTTGCAAATTTCCTTTAGAAAAAATTATGACACTGATGGAGTTACAATTGATTGGATCAATTGTAACTCTTTGTAAGACGGGGCCCACAGCTCCATCTCACAAAGAGTTACAATTGATCCCATCAAACTCAACTAGGAAAATCCGTTGATGTCATAATTTTTCCTACATGAATTTGAAATGTACACAACATCCCTTTGTAAACAAAGAGGAGCACATTGACATTGTCCAGACAATGATGTATGCATCAATATACATGATATTTTAGATAGACATACACATTTTAGATGTTGGTGTTGCTGGCTTTCCATAGTTGTGTTTAGTAGGATTAATCGCAACTCTATGTAAGATGGCACCCATGGCGTATTCTAAGGGTTTTACAAAGCAGATAAACACCTTAAATCCTTTACTCATATCACTATTAAATCAATGCTGTGACTCATTATGTGCAACATTTAAAATATCAATAAACCCATGAATGTCTAGTAATAAGACAATCTGCCCTACCTCCCCATTCCTAACTCCCTCAATTAACAGAACTTAGTATTATGGACACAACACTATTTCCTTTCTTTCATTTTTTTTAAATTTCACTGCTTATGATACTTTGTTGGGAACTTTCATTAATCATTTTTAAGCTTTTGTTGAGATTTTTTTGGAAATGAGGTCTTAATGTTGTATTCCATAGTCACCATGGTTAAAGGTCAAGTCCACCCCAGGAAAATGCTGACTTAAATAAATAGAGAAAAATCAAACTAGCATAGTGCTGAAAATTTCATCAAAATCGGATGTAAAATAATAAAGTTATGACATTTTAAAGTTTCGCTTATTTCGATGATGTCCATCACTCACTATTTCTTTTGTTTTTTATTGTTTGAATTATACAATATTTCTTTTTTTTTACAGATTTGACAATAAGGACAAACTTGACTGCACCATATAGTATTAAACAATGCTAATTCCACAGGTTCAGGGAGAAATCAATCGTTATATCACTTGACAATGAGGAGAAAATTAGAATATTTCATATTTCATATAATAAAATACAAAAGAAATAGTGAGTGGATGACGTCATAGTCTCCTTATTTGCATACCAGCCAGGATGTGCATAACTGTTTGTGAAATTAAGCGAAACTTTAAAATGTCATAACTTTCTTATTTTACATCCGATTTTGATGAAATTTTCAGTGTTATGCTTGTTGGATTTTTCTCTTTTTATTCAAATCAACTTTTTGTTGGGGTGGACTTGTCCTTTAAAGAAGCAACACCAGAGCACTATTTCTTTTCTCCTATCCACATCCAATGGAGATACATCAAAGTCACCCTAAACACAGTTAGACTAGAGATGAGAAAATTGGCAGAAACTTGAATAAATCCCTTGGAAATTGTGCAAGTTGAAACAATATCCTTCGCAAGTGCATGGAACTTTGAGTCTCATCATCATTTCCCTAAATATCTACTAAAATATTAAATATTAGTAACATTTTCAACACAAACAGTAACTGTAAACATAATGATAGGAAAAGTAATATTATCTTTATAATGTAAGACTTCATTCATGCCAACTTCTTAAAATGAAAAAAAAATCTCATTGATAATTGGTGACAAGAAAGATTTCCTAACATATCACTGGACCTACTTTGAAAAGACTATCAACAAGGAGGATTACTTGAAAATGAATTCATTTATGAGTAATCTCAGTACTGATATTCCATGCCAATAGGTTAGCTCATCCCCCCCCCCCCACGCCAATTGGTCTGTACATGCCAATTTGGCAATCTATATAAAGGTAATTTTGTTATCATCAATTGAAAACAGCTCTTTTTACATAGATTTTAAAAACTTCAGGTAAGGGGTCCCCGATAAAACTAGGTCAGCAGGATATGTATTAACCTTCAGTTAAGATTTGATGTTGACGCCGCCGCCGCTGCCATCGGAAAAGTGGTGCCTATAGTCTCGCTCTGCTATGCAGGTGAGACAAAAATGTTTAATGAAAGTTTGATTTGAGGATACTACCAAAGACAGTCTTCCAATCAATAACTGTAGAGATTTCTCCTTTACAACAGAGTTAAACCTACAGTATCTAGGGGGACTTAATCATGACATTACTTGATTTCCATAGCCAATTCCCTGCAAACATTTCATCCAATCTTCCTAAATGATCTAAAAGCAGACTGGCTTTTCTAATTCAGGATTATACTTTTCTTTCCAAAGAGATAATTACAATTGACATTTCCATGCATTTCCTGATATTTCTTGACAGGGTATGCTATGATAGCACCTTGTGGAAGACTTGATGGGTTTTGTATTAAAGCAATTACCTTTTCAAGCATGGGGAAGACACCTCTCTTCTTTTTCTTCTGTCTCTCTGCTTCCTTGTTGATTTCAGGATACTCAATGAGTGTCACATACCAACTAAAATATGCATTATAAATAAAGAGAAAGAAAATAAAATATGTGATTGTGAGATAGGAAGAAGGCAAATGTAAATAATGCCAATTTCCTATAAATATTTCATTCAAGTTTTGTATTACACTTAATAAACCACCAAACTGAACTCTAGGGGTATACCACTCAAGAAACAGTCCAGATAGAATATTTTAATTAGAAAACACATAAGATAAAGGTGATATAAGTCATTTATTTTCAATACATCTTGATCGTTTCATAATAATATTGATAATAATATGGTACTTATGTAGTACATAACATTATTGATCTCTATATGCTCTTTAGAAATGAATTATTTATTACATAAGAAATTGAACAATTATTAATTTGAGTTTCATTGTAGTAAAATATTTCCAAAAGAACAACACAATATCAACTTGAAGATGAAAATAAGGAAAAGAACATAACATTTTAATAAACAGAACATGTTTCGAGGGTCACACCTCAACATCAGCCTAAAATCATAGAACAGAGTCACTGCTATTTATTTCAAGAATGTAATTTCAAAATACAACGGTATGTGGAACAGGGTGAACTTAAAAATAAAGTAAAAGTAACAATTATGTCGGTGATAGGTCAGTTTGGATGGGTACATGTAGATTAAACATAAAGCATTATTTGATATTTGTACACCTGTTGATTGAGTTGGGGTTTTCTCAATTTGATGAAGAGTCCTTCTTTTGTTTTTTGAGCTGAAAGTCTGTTTGGGCAGTATCAAGAATTTTGAAACAATGAGTGTTGGATTGTGATAGGCATTGGGGTGACGATTGTAAGTATTTCCAAACATGGGAGTTTTTTATCCTTCTCCAGGTGCTCATGTACTTGTGTCATAACAATTTTATTCTACATTATACTAAATACACATTAATATACATCAATGCATTCCATGTTAGTTAATATCATATTATTATTTAATAAGTTTGATACGACAATGAAAAAAGAAAAGTCTTGATGCATGTCTTGAAATATCTGCTACTTTGGAGGCATCACAGAGTTGGGAGCAAACTGCCAACATTACTTGTTTTTAGAAAATGGTAATTTCCTTTTAACTACCCAACAAGACAATAGTCATTGTTTCACCTCAATTATTAAAAACTTTATTCAAATACAGAAATATGATTTACACTGGACCTCATTCTTGTTTATTTTATCAATGAATCATTTAAAGATAAATTCCAGTTGTGGGGACGATCTCAAAATGACTTTTTACAGAATTTAATATAATGATCACCAAAGTGTCTGTTTGTATGAATAAAAAATATGTGCCAAAGGATTCTGGAAGAAATTGTGTAATTGCTGAGAAATAAGCAAAATAAGCGCGGATTCTGTCACTTCCGTCGGGTCTTTATTCCAGCAATAATAATACACTGTCCCACGTGTGCCTATCTGTGTTGGCGATCTTCAGTGTGATCGTTTTTTAGCTTAGATATTATGATTTTAACAAAGTTCAGTTTATGTAATTGTACCAGATCTAGATCCACGATGATATAGTATACAAATATACAATGACACTCGAGGATCTGGCTAAAACTATTCGCATCGAAGGAACATCATATAGTACTATTCTCCCCCGAGGGAGAATAGTACTATGTGATGTTCCTGAGTGCGAATAGTTTTAGCCAGTTCTGAGAATGGGTCATTGTATATTTGTTTTATATCCCTTCCACTCATATATATTCTTCATACGATATTCTTCGTTGATACCCGACTTTTACAGCAAAACGATTTTTTAATAAGTCGATGATGGAACAATCGTTGAGAAGTTGAGAAAACAATAAGCCTTGCCGTATTGATCGTCTGTTCAGAGAGCGCACCTGGTTAGTGCAGCTCGCCGAAAGTTTCCCGTGACGCGTGGCATGCAGTAGAGAGTACCGTTGGGCTGAGCAGTGCTCTGCTCTCATCGCGCCGCACAGCTCGCGAATCGAGTAGGGGGCGGGGTAAAAAAACGTATAGTTCACTTTTTCCCTAGGGAAAAAATGGACTATGCGTGACGTCAGCAAGGAAAATGAACTATTTCATGGCAAACATTTTTCGTATAAAACTATTCTTTTTCTCCTTGTGTACACTCTCAATACAACAATCTTAAGTAAGGGATATAATAATACTTAACCTTAGTTTTACAGACTTTCTCACGAAATCAGTATTTTACTGCAACTGCTGTCATTTAGCTTTAAGCTTTCACCAGGCTTATTTTCCTTTACACATTTAACTCAAATCTAGCCTTAAAGGGGAAGTTCACCCTGAAATTTGATACAAAATTTTATTGCAAAACTGGCAAAAAAATAATAAAAAGTACCAACTCTGGGCCAGCTCACATTCTATCAAAAAAGAAAAACAAGTAGAGCACATCTGGCAGTCTACATTTATGTCCAAGTTTTATGAACTAGGTCTATATACTTTCTAAGATATGGTGACATTAAAAAAAACTTAACCTTCGATTAAAGTACAAGTCCACCTCAATACAACATAGACTTGAATTAAAGAGAAAACTCCAACACGCATAACACTAAAAATTTCATCAAAATCGGATGTAAAATAAGAAAGTTATGACATTTAAAAATTTCTCTTAATTTCACCATGGACCTATGAAGAGATGGACTATCAACGCGAGCATTTCTTTGGTCCAATGATAGTCACCGTCGCTTGGTTATGCACATCTTAATGAGAACATACAGGTGTTGTAACAATAGCAATTACCATGACTACCAAGGCGTATCTGATTACCAAAAGACGGAACAGTTACCCGGTCTTGATTTTTGTTGGCTGATACCCTGTTTTAGCATGAGCCTTTCAGTCAACATGCTTCATATTTGGAGCGGCAAACTTGAGAAGCAGACGATCTTTATGATATAAAATATGATATCATAGATCCGCTAACTACCGCTCACACATAAGGACCTCAATAACATTGAGAGATACACGATCTATATATGTTATGTACCACGTATATCTGGAATATTATGGAGAAACTTGGGAAAATTAAATTTCAAATGGTGAACAATCAATCACAATATTGCCTCTATATTAAAATATGCAGACATTTCTCCCAAATAAAACATATGGAACTAAGATTACCAAAGGTAAAAAAGAACTGCACATCGATTTTCCATGATTTAAGTGATTTGTTGTCTATTGCGCATATAATTTGTGAAATATAAATGTCCAGTCACGAACTGCTTCCGTCCCTTCTCACGGTGACGATCATTGAACCAAAGAAGACTAGTACGAAGAGAATGTTATTCAGAGGACAATTACAGTCACCTGTTAGTGAATTCATTAGGTAAGCGATGAATGTCCATCTCTTCATAGGTCCATGATTTCACAAAACAGTTATATGCACATCCTAGGGGGACTGATGACATAATCAACTCACTACTTCTATTGTGTTTCATTACATGAAATATGAAATGTTTCAATTTTCTCCTTGCGATGTGAAACAAAGTTTTATTCCTCCTTGAAACCAATGTTTTTACATTTTGTGGTTCAGCCAAGTTGGTCATTCTGGTTAAATCTGTAAAAATTGAAGCATTTTATATCAAACAATTAAAAAAAAGAAATAGTGAGTGAGGGACATCATCATTTCTCTCATTTGCATACCACTGAGTCGTGCATATAATTGTTTTGTGGAAAATTAGCGAAACTTAAAAGGTCATAACTTTCTTATTTTACATCCAATTTGGACGAAATTTTAAGTATTATGATTGTTGGATTTTTCTCTTTTTATTCAAGTCTACTTTTTATTGGGGTGGACTTGTCCTTTAAGAATTTGATGATGATTCCCCCAACATGGTCTAAGTTCATTGACCCTAAATGACCTTTGACCTTGGTCATGTGACCTCAAACTCTGGCAGGATGTTCACTAATACTGTCAAAATTTCATGAACTATATAGGCCCGTACACTTTCTAAGTTATATTAGCATTTCCAAAACTTAACCATTGTTGATGCCGCCACTGCCGCTGTCGGAAAAGCGGCGCCTATTATAGTTTTGCTCTGCTATGGAGGCGAGACAAAAAAAAACCCCAAGACATGTAGACTCTTTCAATGGTACCTGGGAGAAAGAATCCTTGGAGCTATATGTTTCTTTGAATTTCAATCATAAGTCAGTGGAATTTGTGAGAATGATGTCATAACCGGCATAACCCTGGGAAGTCTGAAAGATATACCCTTTAGCCAAAGACACCACCTAGATCTAGGGGTACATTGGTCCACACCTGCTTTATCTTCTTTCCATTCGGTCTCACCCACACGGTCTAATCCTACTTTGATCACAAATTATTATCAAGTTTGTCAAGTAACAGTTGAGCCCAATTACTATTTTGTGTATTTCCAGTTAGGCTATATAGGCCTACCCATTTTCGTCTACTTCCATTTGGTCTAACATCACTTAGTCTATAACCTTTAAACCCTTTTAAGCAGCCGTACTGTATATCCCAATTGGTTTGCGTAAAAGAACATGACTATCTACACCCCCTCTCCCATTGCATTTAGAGAAGAATACTACTGCAGTGCAAGTTGGTTCAAGTAACAACCCCCCCCCCCCCGTTTGCACATTTACAACATGTATCTACTATATAACAAGGTACATATTTTTCATAATTTTATGACCCCCCCCCTTTATCATCCCTCAATCATCATTAATCAAGTTTTCACTGTGATAAAGACCCTGTTATCTCAGTACGTTATCACTAGATTAGTGGAAACCAGTGTAAAGTGTAATGAAAGATCTGAAAAGGGCCGTCTGCACCATCCCGAGTTTTCAAATTAGCGCGCTATTTCTGATCCGGCAAATTATCCCGATCTGAAAAATCTCGAGATAGTTTGCGGTGGAGACGCAATTATCGCGCTAGTTCGTAGGATTAATCTCGAGATTGCAATCCCAAGTCAACTCGGGTTTATTTGCAAAATAGCGCGCTATTTTACGAATTATCCCGCTAATTCGTCGGTGCAGACGCACTCGAGATTGGACTCGGGGTAATTTATTCATGACGTCAGTCCATAATGCAATTCGCGTTCCACTTCCGCCTTGGTCAAAACATAAACATAAACGAAAGTCAACTTTATACATGCGAATAGATATTATCGCGAATAGCGTTCATCAATTGCCTAATCAGCAACGATGGTGTCCCACCAGTGAATGGATTTTGGGAGAGACCAGACCGAAGGGGGAGGCGCTCATCGACGATGGTCATATTCAATTTCAATAACAACACTGACAGCAGTGTTGTCTTATTCCTTCGCAAAATGTGAGCAAATAGCATTTCTTTCCTCCTTCTCTCCCTCTCTCTCTCTCTGTCGTTGCCTCCTTCTCCGCCATCATATTTAACGAAGAATGCATCACTTCTTCACTCGCTGAGCTGAGAGGATTGTTGCATAACACCGGTCGAATTCGGCGAAAGTGCTAGTGAAAGGAGTACATTGCTTGCATATCGCGGGAAGTTATTCAAAAGCGCGGGCCGTTGAAACTCCAAGATCCGAAAGTGCGCATGCTCGTAATATCGGTCTTGTTGCCTCGCTCGAGCAGGAATCGCTCTTCTTGCGATGGTGGAGACGGGGTTTCTTGAATCTCGAGATTAATCGCGAAGTGGGCCGATCGGGCTAAAATCTCGAGATTGAGCAAACTCGGGATGGTGCAGCACCGCCTAAAGACACCGTTCTCATTATACTTTCTAATACTGGTTTGGAAGATCGCTTTGCTAGCGTTCGATCACCCGAAAGTGGCTTTTAAAACCGCTTCACCTTATTCAGTCTTGTTGCCATGGGAACACTCTCAGTGGGATGACATGTTTCGTGCAAAATTTGAAACCGCAGCATAGGCATTCCACATACTGTACAGTGTGTGGAGTAGCGCGCTCGAAATGTGCGAAGATTGCTTCCTAAAGAACGGGTTGAAGTGGTTTTGAAAACCACTTTCGGGTGATCAGATGGAAATGCTAGCAAAGTGATCTTCCAAACTGGTTTCCTGAACTGTTTTCCAGTAAACTAGTTTCTAGGTTTGTAATGAGAACGGTGTCCAAGACCGCTTCAATCACTCTCATTACACGTTACACTAGTTTGCACTAAACTTGTTTCCAGTAAACTAGTTTTAGGATGGTAGTGAGTCATAGTAGTCTTGGAAGTGATTTAAAATGGTTTGGAAATCCACCTCGCGATGTGGTTTTCAAGACAGCTTTGCATCGTTAAAAGTAGTTTAAGGGTATAGATGAGGACAAGAAGGTTCTTCTGGAATTGATCTTTGCATGGAAATAAAAGAGAGTGCGTACATGTTGGGTATGCTATGCCTACGATGGAGAAATTTTATGTAAAACATGTGACCCTCTGAGAACATTCCCATAGCAACAAGACCACTTTACATGAAGTGATTTTGGAAAACAGTTTAAGAAATGGTGATGAGATAATAATAATGATGCACAGCATTTGTATAACGCCATATATCTGTCAAAGACATTCAAAGGCGCATTGGAGGAGCCAGCCAATCTGGGTCGCCAAGAAGGGCGCGCACACAGAACTGTGACCAGCAGGTCTCTCCTCCCGATAACTGGTTGGGGAATGCAGGTGGACCACTACACCGGGGTTTCCCCCTACACTTCAAATAGTGCAGTGGGTTCTTAACGTGCAAAGTTGGTGATTCTCCTCTACACGGGGCCTCCATTTAACATCCTATCCGAGGGACGGAGTGTTTTCCACTGTAACATAGCCTGCATCTATGAAACAGGGGAGAGACGTTACACACAACGCACTGGCTTCAGTCATCCACCCGGGGTGGACTCGAACCCACGATCTTTGGTTCGACGGGCAGACACTTTACCGACTGAGCCAACTTTGCTCTCCGATGACCATTAGTGAAGCGATTTTCTCATCTAATTTCCTGAACTGCTTTAACCCTAACTAGGCCGGTCTTTTTTGGCTGTTCTGTGGCCGGGGGGGGGGGGGGGTTGATTCAACCCCCCCCTGAGATCTCGGACGCCGATCGCGCTAGCGCCGCAAAAAGTTGCACGCTGGTAGTGTGCGATGTAATCTACAAGACTGTATGGTAAAATTATCCAAAATAATGAGATTTTATTTTATATGAATTAATTATGCTAATTTATGCATAAATCATACTTTTTGCTCTAATTCACTAAATAAAGCTCCTAGAATGCTTATTTTTGGTAAAAATATTCTTTGTAGCATTCTTAACAATGGCAATTGAAAAAAAATTCGGTTTGGAAATCAATTTCTTATGTATTTTATTGTTTTATGAATTTCTTATGTATTTCCTTGTTTTTCAACCTTTTGTTTTTCTTTGTTTTTTTCACCAGATTTATTGCACAACCTTTTTGAAGCATAATTATGCTAAAATCAATTGCTTTCAGCTGTTTAAAGTAAAAATAATCATATCTTTATGAATAAGATGAGAAAACTCAATTTGCATTGACTTTGTACACAAAATCACGTTTTGGAACAATTTTTGGTCTGACATGCACTTACAAAATGTTGCGTAATTTCGGAACCGCGTACCTGGGCGTTGTAAATTTGGTCTCAAAAGATGCGCGAGACTTAAAAGTATAAACTCTGCGAGTGGCGCTGTCAAAAAAATTCGCGCGGCGGAATGATCGCAGAAAATGTTGAGGGGGGGGGTTGATTCAACCCCCCCCCCCCCCGGCCATTTTAGGGTTAAGGGAAACCAGTTCAAGAAAGTAGATGAGAGCAGGGTGAGAGAGTTCCCTGGATGAGACAGTTATACCCATGGTGACAAATTGACAGGTTGAAAGGAGGCCCTGGTTTTACCAGCAGAATTCCTGTACAGCTGTGATATAAATGCAGATCTTACTTATGGTTGGTCCCTGGGGAAATCAGTATTATGTAATATGTCACAGAGGAATCTTCAAGTTGTCATATTTCATTGTTAACTCTAAATTCAGACAGAGGGAATATCATCATATCTCTTATACCCTTTTTACACACGCTAAAATTTCCTTAACCCCGTACTATAGGTGGGGCTAAATTGCCATTTAGCCCCACCTATAGTACGGGGTTAAGCTTAGCCCACTTTCTTTTTACACAGCATTTTTGCAAAGTGGGCTAACCCCACCTTTAGTACGGGATTATTTGGCCCTGCAAAAAAGCAGGGTTATCCCAGCAATTGCGGTGCTAAGAGCGATAGTACGGGGTTAAGATCGCTAGTGTAAAACGAAAGTGGGCTAAGCTTAACCCCGTACTATAGGTGGGGCTAAATGGCAATTTGGCCCCACCTATAGTACGGGGATAAGGAAATTGTAGCATGTGTAAAAAGTGTACGAGTGAAGTACTTGTACTATACGAATGATCGACAAAAACCACTAGTCCGGGATTAGCGAGTTTCGTGTGTGAAAAGCAAGCATTCCTTATCCGGGGTTAGCAATAACAATTTGGCATGTGTGAAAAGGAAAAAAAATAGTACGGGGTTAGCGATAGTCCGGGGCTAAGAAAATCCTGTGTAAAAAGGGTATGAAATGTTCAAGTATTCACAAATGTATCCATGGAGAGAATACAGATGCAATTGTTCATGTTGGTGTTAATACAAAGCCACTGAAAATAGCACACCAACCCTCAATCTAATTTTGTGCATATATGATTATGATAGAAATAGCTTTAAATTACACCAAGGTCACTCCCTAATTCAAACTTTTTTTTCCAAACTGCAACTACAAGATAAAAATGGGAGATGGGAAATTCAAATCTGAGGAGCAAGAAATTACCCTGCCTCTCTGACAAATAGTCTGAACATGGCGAGTAAGATGAGAACGTATGGGATATTAAAAGCTAATGGAGCAAATGCATCAATCTTTGTGTTTCAGTTGATTTTTAGTTAAAGATGGGTCTACTTACATCAGGGAGAGTAAGTTTTTTTTAATGAGACTTAAGAAATAAAATATATTTTTAAATTTCCCAAAAAGTTTTTACAGAAAAAAATCAAACAAACAGGATATGTGCTCTTTCCTTTTCTTTGATTTCCCTCCCTATAAGGTGATAACGTTCACAGGTCTTTAATAGAAATTATTTGACACTGATAAGGGCCTGTTTTTACTAACTACACACACATACAGAAGCAGACAGAAGATCAAAAGAGGCATTGCTAATCTGCCCAACCAAGACATCATTTTATTATTAAAAAAAGAAAGAAATCTGAAACCCCTTAAATCATGCAGCAACGCCCCCTCAAAACAAAATTAAATCACTCAAGAGTGCATATCACAGCCCGTTTCAGAAGACCGGCAATTTTCTGAGATTTCCTGCAGCTAAAATACACTATCTCCTATGATATGGAAGCTAGTCACTGATTTCCACCCCTAACAGCAATACATAAGGTGGTTTCAGACCGCCTCGAAGTTCGCCAGTTCCAGGTATTCTCTGATCGGGAAATTTACCCCGATCAGAAAATACCAGGTATTTTGGCGGTCTGAAAGCAAACTACGCGTAATATCCCCGAAAGAAAATACCCGATAAATAGTAGGTACTTGGCGAAATTACGAGAACTTTCGTGGGGATTTTTCCAAGGTCGTGGGTATTTTGGCGGTCTGAAAGCAAATTACGGGAACTTTTAGCCCAGCGTGTCGTTGGGTGCGGCGCCGTGCATGGGTTGCTGCTGGGCTAGTGATTTTGAATTTCGCGCCTTGCTGCTTATCAGACCATACTGCGCATGCTCGTAACTTCAGGAACTTATCCCGAAGGGTATGTTTCAGGGCGGTGTGAATGCAGGAATAATTAATGGGTATTTTTCAGCCTAAAAAAGTTCTCGTAATTTAACGGGGATTCTTGTGATCGAGGCGGTTTGAAACCACCTATAGTCCCATGCATACTGAAAAAGCCACGCTTCATTACGTACACTACATGTAACATTATACAGGAGTGGAAACCGCTGAGAGGTCTAGAATTTCAGCTTCTTGTCATTTCTGAGGTTATCACATGGTGGAGGATTTCTATCTAAAATTATCCAAGGTTATATATAGACAGAAATAGTCTGCACTTGATAATGATCTCTTTAGCAGATCTCAAGAGATATCAAGTATTTGTCATAAGGTGAACATATTATGTTTAATTATGGGTATGTTGTAACTGCTAGGAAATAGTTAGATGATTCATTTCAGAGTTGAGTAAAGTTCTGATAATCTATTGAATCCTCTCTGAAACGATGAATGAATAATATTCCTGTGTTTGCCCCTTATTTCTATACCTGTCATGAAATATATCTTGCATGTAGATTTTAATTTTTGATTTCAGACAACAATTAGAACTTAGTGTACTCTAATCATGTTTTGAATTACCTGCTTTGGATTTGGAACCATATTGTAAATCACTACTGTAATTAGTAAATTGACTCCTCCTGCCAGTGCTGGTGGTCAATATTTGCATGTAGGTCTTGGTACATATATACATGTAAATAAATAAAATTGCAAAATGAAGTAGACTTACTTGTCTTTATCCTCCCTGGTCTCTGCCCTGATATATGTTGTTTCATCAGGCGTGTCAATACCAATAGAGAAAGGATGACCAGTTAGTTTATCAGCACTAAATACCTTAGTGCATTGATACATGTTCACCATACCCTGTGGTATTGTGTTGGGCTGAAAGAAAAATAAGCAAAGATCATTAAGTATAACAATATGGATTCTCTACTCCATGCATTCAAAATCTATTAAACATCTATTAACTCCAGGTAATGACATCTGTAACCTTTGACCTTATTAAGAAAATTATCAGATACTCACATATGCATACATTGTACATTGCCTCAACAAAATGAACTCACCAACACTTCTCTTCCTTTCCTTTGTTTTCTCAAGCGCATGAAGACTCATTTGTTATGTGTTATGTGCTATACAAAAGATGACCATTATGAGCAGAGATTGAAATCGCTCCCTCAAACCATGAGAATACCTGATTTTCTTATTCACGAGATTCCTGGATACATCTACTTGATATGCTATGTTATTGTCTTGTAACATGCTCTCAGAATAATTAGTACTCAAATTTCTGTGCAATATAGTGCCATCTCCCTAATGACACGCACTTCCATCTAAGTGGGAAGTGAGAATGAGGAAGGGCGTGAGCTCTAATTTCTCCCAACTGATCTAAAAACGCCTCTATTCCTCTATAGTGTTCCTTTTAACCCTAATATTGGGTTGAAATCTCACAATAATTGTTAATATACCGTACCTTTTAAATACAACATAAATGAAATAAGCAATCACAAAGTAACACCATGGCACGCACAGTATGTAAAAAAACAGCAACAAACAAAACACCATTAACAAACTGTGGGAACAAAACTACACTGTACATTAAGGCTGTATAGTTGTTTTCCATCAGAGCAGAATGAATTTGGGTAATTTTTCAGTCCATCTCTGGCTCAAAAGCTGGAACTAATTACAAAATTGTCCTGATGATGAACCCGAAATATGAAAAAGCAGTATGATACCTCAAGAAGTGCATCACTCAGTTATTAATCTATAAAAGGATATGTATCTATTTAAAACCAATGCAAGATTCTACTTTTATACTTAAAGGTCAAGTCACCTCAGAAAAATATGATTTGAATCAACAGAGAAAAATCTAACAAGCATAACACTGAAAATTTCATCAAAATCGTATGTAAAATAAGAAAGTGATGACATTTTAACTTTCGCTTATTTTTCACAAAACAATATATGTACAAGTCAGTGGTATGCAAATAAGTGAATCGATTATGACCCTCACTCAATATTTCTTTTTTTTTTATTGTTTGAATTCCAAAATATTTCAATTTTTACGGATTTGACAAAAATTACCAACTGAACCACAAAATGTTAATGGTAGTTCACATGTTCAGGGAGAAATAAAAACATTGCATCACATGACAATGAGGAGAAAATTAAAAATATTTCATTTGTCATGAAATACAAAATAAATAGTGAGTGGATGATGTCATCAGTCCCCTCATTTGCATACCGACCAGGATGTGCATATTAATACTGTTTTGTGAAATTAAGCGAAACTTTAGAATGTCCTAACATTCTTATTTACATCTGATTTGATGAAATTTTCAGTGTAATTCTTGTTGGATTTTTCTCCTTTTATTCAAATCAACCTTTTGCTGGGGTGGACCAGTGCCAATGTCCCCAACAGCAAAGCTTTGCTATTGAAAACATACTGTGTATTGAGAAAGTGGAGATATGCACCTCTATATGTACAAAAAATAAGGCTTAGAAAGTACAGTTAGTGATTCAAAAAGTTAGCTAGAATTTCACTTTTTTTAATTTCTCAAACAAAATCAGAGCCTAAACTATTTACTAACATTATTTTATCAATATCTATACACTCACTGTAATATTAAAATGTATTTTCCATGAAATAATTTGATTTTATTGTCATCTGATTGACTCTATACACACGTATTGGCAGCTATTTGCATACTCATTAATATTCATAAGTCACATGACCAGAGCTTTTAGAGCATTGAAGATTCTGTTCACAAAATTCCAAATTTTTTCACTTTTACCAACCTTTTGAAAAATTAATAGAACAAAACACAAATTCTAAAGATTGCTTAACCCTATAAATTACAGATCAAACTGTGGCATGATGAATTTTCAGATCTAAAGGTAAAAAAATTGAAATTTAAACCACCTTTTTCCACAGTTTGTAACTGTTTTTACAGGGACATACTTATGTACATAAGACACATCAGCACAACACTTTGAAGCGTAGTGATTTGCACTAGTTTTACTTCTTTTAAATGCTGTGGAAATGTTTACTACATCTTCCGATCGCGAATTTAACAACCCGCGAAAATGTCAGGACCCCCGCGATTCGCGAAAAATTCTGTACGCGAAAATAACGGCTTCTACAGTAATCGAAATAAGATATAAATTAAGTTATGACATTTTATGGTTTCGCTTATTTTTCACAAAACAATTATATGCACAACTCATTGATATGCAAATGAGAGAGTTGATGATGTCCCCCACTCACTGTTTCTTGTGTTTTTTATTGTTCGAATTATACAATATTTCAATTTTTACAGATTTGACAATAGTGACCAACTTGACTGAACAAAAACAATGGTAGTTCCACATGTTCAAGGAGGAATAAAAAATTGTTTTACATGACAATAATAAAAATAATAATAGCAGGGCCCGCTGGGAGAACATTTTTCGGAACTAAAGTGGCTACCCTGGGTAAATATACCGTTATTATTATTATTATTACAATGAGAAAATTCAAATATTTCATATAATGAAATACAAAAGAAATAGTGAATGAGTGATGTCATCAGTCCCCTCATTTGCATACTGACCAGGATGTGTTTTATATCCGATTTTTAAGAAATTTTCGGTATTATGCTAGTTGGATTTTTCTCTTTTGTAATGCATATATTTATGCCAACTATGATTTTTGCAAAAAACAGCCTTATTAGTCTCTTTGTCTGGAAGAATATTTGAAGTGTCTAAACTACTTCCATATCAAATCTGGAGTGCTATCTGCTTGACGAGATGGCACTTCAGAATAAAAAAAAAAGTTTCTATGGTTCTGTCAAATAGTTGTTTTTCAATTAGTGCACTATATTTTCAATTTGATTTTGAATATGAGAAAAATTTTGATATTATTGTTTTCTCCATAATAATTAATATATCTTTTTATTTTCTTACTTAGAGAGTAGAATTTACTATTTTTTTTTAAATATTATTATAAAGTGCTTTGAGCATGTTCACTGGAAAAGTGCTATATAAATATATGATGTATGTATGTATTCATTTTCATTTTTAAATAAACAAGAATAATCAACTCTTTCCCCATACAGCACCTCATACAAACATGCATGAAATAAGAAGGTATACCTTGAGTTAGTTTATCTAATAAATTATTCATATAAGAAATTGGACAGATTGATTAGAAGCATGTTAAAGATGGAAATAATACTCACATCATAGTCCATTGCATAGCAAAGTTCTCCATTCTCATATAGGATGAAACACCGCCGTTGCCACTTCTGGAAACAAAAATGTGACAAAGAGATAAAAAAGAACAATATAATAAAATCTATCATTACAACTAATTGAATCTTTGAACTCCCCGCGATAGCTAAAATAAGATGTTCAACATAGTTGGGTAAAATATTGTGACATTTGATTTCAGCATAACTACAATATACTATATGTTCATTATTTGTAGGCTTTATATTTGCATTCATACCATATATTTTTACTGGAAATTTTGTGCCATTTAGACTCAATGTTCATGAAGTTTTTGAGCAAAATGGTGTTCTTCTTCACAAAAAACCTTTAAAAGTATTATCAAGCATCATTTGTCTATTGTTACAGTGGTATACCACTATTACAATATACCACTGTTACAATAGACACAGTGTCTGAGATAATTTAATACATTTGGCAGTAAAAATCAAATCATTGCAAATACATATCCATAGGGTTGCACATTTAGATTTACAGATAGCTAAATACCTCATATTTCCTATGCATAATTTAAAAAAAGAAAATTACAAAATTGCATTTATGTTACAGTTGTCCACCTAATGGGACATTTGGTTACTGAAGTGATGTTTACATGTAAGTGATGACAGGCTTTGTTATCTATAGATCAGTGGATCGATGCTTCAACACGAAGCATTCTAACCTATACTCTCTACAATATTTCCAGATGAAAGAAATTATATCTCATTTGTAAATAATCTGCAATCCAATCATAGTAGACAATGATAAACAAAAAACCTCCCTACATGTAGATTATGACACATTAAAGCTCATAGTCATGTGTTGGCACTGTGATTCTTCTTGTTTTATTATTGATGTAACTTCAGGGGCCCGTTGCAGAAAGAGTTGCGTTTAAACGCAAGTCAAAAAAATAAATCGCTGTCAAAAATGCGCGCTGTTGATTGGTTGAAAATCAAGTTGCGCATTAATTTTTGAGTTGCGATTGATTGCAACTTTTTCTGCAACGGGCCCCTGGACATATAAAAGAGTAGAATTTGACTTAAGGCAACAAAAAAAAATTATAAAAAATGAAAATTCAATCAATCAACCTAAAGTAATGTACGCTTCGTATTTTTAGCAGACATCAAATTCTTTTAAGCACTGGAATTAAATCCTCATTTTCTTTTAACCCATCCAGGGTGTGACAAACCCGCTTGCCCAGGGCAAGTGATAATGACGTGGGGGCAAGCATTTTTAGAAGTCAATTGCCCAATTGGGCAAGTGGTTGTTTTGAAAAAAATATAAAAAAATGACAGTAAATTTCAACAACTTTTGGATAAATCACAAATAATGGCCAATTATTTTGTCATACAATGTCCCACTGTGGAAACATGAAAAATCAGCGCCAATTTACCAATAATTTATCGCCAGGTAACTTGATCAAAGAACCCTATTGGGCCTGCCATCTTACATTCTAAAATACACTGTGCGTATGCGCTACTATCTTGCGTGATTAGAGGGCAGCAACACACGGCATTCTCCCTACATCAGCACTACATAATTATGAATGAGCCAGCTGATTCTCGATCTCGCTGCAAACTTTGTAACTCAGCCTCAAGATTTGTGATCAATCCCAAATGAGTAAATCGTCGGCGTTCATCCGAACCGTCGTATCAGTCAATTTTGGTCAAAAAATTGATTTTGAGATTTTTGAGAGTTCGTACAGTGTCTGTTTGTATAAATAAAACATATGTGCCAAAGGATTCTGGAAGAAATTTTGGAATTGCTGAGAAATCAGCAAATAAGCACAAGATTCGGGTCAAGCGTCGGGCCCGACATTCAAAGCAATAATTATACACTGTCCCACGTGCGCTTATCTGTGTTGGTGATCTTCAGTGTGACCATTTTTCAGCGTAGATTTCAAGATTTCACAAAGTTCAGTTTATGCAACTGTACCAGATCTAGATCCTCGATGATATACTGACAGCTAAACCTTGTTTTACAGACTTTCTCATGAAATCAGTGTTTACTGCAACTACTGGCATTTCTCTTTAACATAGGTGTACAAATATATTGGACATAGCACCAAGTTGAACACTTTATCTGGAAATGCATAATGTTTTTTGGCATTTTGTGAGTTTTGTTGTTTTTATAGATCTACAAAAATGTGTAACTTATTCTTAATGAATAGAAGTACATTATATGGACTATATATACAGTGAATGCTCTACATGGTCGTATAGGTACATTACAGGAGGGACACCTACACAACTGGCTAAAGAGCACTAATTAGCTTCACACATGCTTCTCACTCTGATATAATTATACAGATCTACAGTATACCAGACTTATTATAGATCCATGCATATCATAATAAAAAGATGCTAATTAGTGTAATTAAGAATGACATTGTTTGGATACAAAACAAGACTGGTAATCAATAACTGGAGATACAACTTCATTAACCTCTATTCTGGCTTGGTTGAGATACGGGGCAACAAGCAGTGTATATTCATATTCATAAATTCTTGGATGTGGATCTGATGTGGATTATTTCTTTTCATAAAACTATAGGTTAAGGTCCAGGACCAAGTTGATCTGGGTCATTTGACTGCTGTTTTTAAAAGTACTCAATCTGCAATCCGCCTCTCATCTTTGAATTCATGAACAGGATTCTCAAATAATGTGGCTCCAATGAGCAAAATGAGAGTGGGATATAGCAGCATAAGAATGAGATAAAAGGGCCGTCTGCACCATCCCGAGTTTTCAAATTAGCGCACTATTTCTGATCCGGCAAATTATCCCGATCTGAACAATCTCGAGATTATTTGCAATGGAGACGCAATTATCGTGCTAGTTCGTAGGATTAATCTCGAGATTGCAATCCCAAGTCAACTTGGGATTATTTGCAAAATAGCACGCTATTTTACGAATTATCGCGCTAATTCGTAGGTGCAGACGCACTCGGGATTATTTATTCACGGCGTCAGACCATAATGCATCGATGCCTCGCTCGAGCAGAAATCGCTCTTCTTGGGATGGTGGAGACCGGGTTTCTCGAATCTCGAGATTAATCGCGAAGAGGGCCGATCGGGCTACAATCTCGAGATTGAGCAAACTCGGGATGGTGCAGCACCGCCTAATGAGACATTAAATAAGACTGATTTACATTCTTGAAGAGTTATGTTAGGTGGCATACAGAAAGAATAAGATTGTTAGAAATAGAGGAAGACAAGAAAGTAAACCAAAAAATGTGAGGATAAGTAACAAGAAAAAAAAAAGAAGCAGCATTCATAACAAGAGTGAGGTAAACAGAATACTGGCAAGTGATTGTACTACTTAATACAAACAACTACATGGGAGACATGAAAAGAATGAGAAACAGATATCAGTGGAACAGGAGAGCAAGAAGCATGAATGTGTGATAATGATTAACTTTGACAAGGTGATAAAGAGAAGCCAACACTAGATGCGTGTCAAAGAAAGCCGACAAAAGGTTGCAATGAGAATCCAACCACTTCAGCAGTCAGCTAAGACATCACAGGCACGTATCTGACTCCCATCTCCTATTAATGAGATCCAAGACTTCCACCATCATCTTGTTACCCTTGATTCAGAGTTGGGGTCTTCAATCACAACTCCATCACCTTGCTAATTGGGGTTAGAAATGAGGGTTCACACATTCAGCTGGTTTCAGATAGCTGTTCTGTAGATCAACAATAACAAGACATTAGCCAGATTGTGTATTGCCCACCTGTGACTACATGTAACATGAAGATTTCCCCCAAATACATCCCTAACCAAGTTTGATTTCTCAAAAAATATCTTAGAGCATGTTTATGCTTCCACTTTTCAGGCCAGAATCAGCGTTTTCATACGTGATTAGTCCAAAACATGGTTGCGTCCATGCTTACTTTCATTTAAACGACGTTTCAGAACGCAAATCGTAAACTTTAAAAAATGCATGTTTCAAAACGTTGTTTGACCAGAATCAGGGTTTCTGGGGAAGTATAAACAGAACCCTGATCGTGAACGTGTCATTTGGTACATGCTTCCGGTGAGATGAAAATCCGCTGGCAAATACAGTCGCATGGTTCTAACAGGGACTTGCCTCCACGGAATTACCTCTCATCTCCTTGGTTCTAATCATGACCAATGTACATTTGCATGTGTGATTATTAACTACCGTACTCATCTAATTTGTCATCACGATGTATGTTGAGGAATTTACAAAAAACCCAGAACATGAGTTATGGTGAGGAGACATCGCTGAGCCAGAAGCCCCAGAACCATGAAAAAATATGATTCCTTATTATTTTCATATGTATATTTTAATATTCTTTATTTTGTTTTATTATTATCATCAACATGGTGGATATTCTATGACTATGTCAAGTAGCTCCATGCAATCACTAAAAGATCGGAAATTGTTCGCGGTTTAAATAACGTCGACCATATAACAGCACTAAAAAAAAAAACTTTCGAAAAGTGGCGTGCCCAATTTGACCTCGCTTTCTTGCTCAACGAAAATTACGATGCGAAGCCAGCTGCAAATCACGATTTCGCCTCTGAAAAACAAAGCATTAACAGCACTCCAAGAAACCACGTTTGCGATCGGTGATCTGAAACAACATTTGAAAATGCTAATTCTGTCTCCGAAATGGAAGCATAAACCTACCCTTAGAGTTAACCTTAAATGTCTAACTTCAAATGACCTTTGCCCTCACCCTGTGACCTACAACAATATTGCAACATGATGTTACACCTAGTGCATCCATGATAAAAGTTGAATTGAATAGCAAGCAACAGTTCAAAGTTATTTGTCATGTTAGAGTCTTGCAAATTAACTTTACTGATTTAAATCAAATGATCTTTGACCTCATTATGTGACTTCTGACAGCATGGCATGTCTCTCTAAAGTCATCTATCACCCAAGTTTGAATGGAAATGGAAAGGGAGCAACGGTTTCAAATTTTTTTGTCATACATGTACTATTACTAGAGTCTTGCAAATAATAAATATTTCACCTTTGTGACTTCTGACAGCACTACAACATGATGTTTTCCCTAGTGAATCTATCACCCAAGTTTGGTTGCTACTAGACTGTAACAGTGTGACCTCAAATGTCCTTTGACCTCAAGATGTGACCTCTGACAGCACCCCCCCCCCACACAAACACACATGATAGTATCCCTAGTGCATCTACCACCCAAGTTTTGCTAACATTGAACAAGCTACTCCAAAGTTATATTCGCCAGAAGACATTACAAGGCGCATCCGAGAATGCCTAGTTAAGGCATGACTACACTTCTAGACCATAAAATCGTTGGATGATTAAAGTGCTAATGAGGGTCTGTGCCGGCAGACAAATCAGATGATTTCTGAGAGGGTAAAGAATGGACCACATCATTCCAGTCATGGATCCGACCTGTTCCAGTCCTGTGACAGCACCAACTCATTTGGCATCATATAATTGCCCCCAAAAACCCCACTCTATTGAATCTGGCACTTTTTGATATAGCTCCTTTACTGGAATGTGGTGAAGTAGTGAACTGACTAGCCTCTTGTCGAGGCCCTGTCGGCTGCTTTCCGAGCGAACATGGCAAAGCAAGGGAGAGAGCGAAGCAGAGCACCGCGAGACAGGGCCTCTGGACATCTGACCCGAATTTCACTGACTTTCTTTTGTTTTTTATTGTTTTTACCAATTCACCGACCAAAAACTGGTCGGTGAAAATCATCCAATGAGAGCGCGGGCTGCTATGACGTCATATTGAATATTCATGAGCTCATCTTGAATGGCGACCCATGGATTCTTGGCGAAGAATGACGACGAAATATCAAAGAGCATTGAATATGCCTCTAAAATGCTGAATATTGACCGATTTAAGGATTTGCAAGTCGATAAAATTAACTCTGCACTGAAAGGACAAGATGATTTTGTAAATCTACCCACAGGATATGGAAAAAATGTTATCTTTCATGCGATTCCACCGGTCGAACCGGGGCGTCGATTATCGATCTCCGCTGTGCAGTGCAGTGAGGGAAGCTGGGGTGGAGTTGCTGGGAGTTGACTCGAGTCTGACCAGCGGCTGAGCAGTATCTCCCGGGAAGTTTCGGGGCGGTGATGGGTCTGTTACGGCCAGTAGTAGTAGTAGTAGTACCACTACTTGTAGCATTTTGCAGGTTATATCCCCTTTAGTGTCCCGCAATTAAATGAATCCCCTGCAGAATAATGGACTACTATACTATATAGTATTCCGAACCCAAAACGAAACAGCTCTGACATTTCATTGGTTTACTCGGTGACCAGTAATATCATGACTCATGTATATTCATTAGGAAGACGTTCCTCATGAATATATAATTCAGTTCAGATGTCAAGAGGCCCTGGCTCGCGCCAGGCCTAATTCGCTTCTCGAATTAGGGAATCCCTCGCTTCGCTCGGGAAGCAGCCGCCAGGGCCTCGACAAGAGGCTATGAACTGACCGACACTAAGCATTATCTTTCATTGACTGTGTGTTATAATCAGCTAGTCTTTTTGAGGTAACTATTAATGATTCATAGATTTGTAGAGAGAAAATAAGATTATTTCTAGGGGAAAGTACTTGTTTTGTTACTTGGTAACATAATTATTGTGGTATGAATGCCTCAAGTAGTGTATTGATGTGTTATTATACAAGAGGGCCTATATTACAAGACTAAATTGCTAAGAATGATGCATTGTGGGTCAGGAACCTGTTCCAGATTTGAGAGGTTGAAGACTTGAGTTGGTGCTATACAATGTTGTCCGTTTGTACTTGCTTTAAGGTAAAAAGATGCAGCATGACATGCTCTACAAGATTTGATTTGTAAAGAAGCTTTTTGGATCTACACTGTTTAAAATGTTTTCTGAATGAAGAGAGAAATGTCATGAGGATTCTACCAAGGCCATTAAGGGTCTTGATGATGGAAACTGTAGGAAGTTTGTGAGAAGGATGTATAACCAAATTAGGAACAAGCAAGGTTGTTCAATCTGAAAATAAGCTCATCATTTAGAAAGGAAGCTTCAGTTAAAGGGGTGTAAATAATAACTAATTAAATGGAGTAAAACTCAACAAGCAGAAGTTCAACAATAACTTTTAGAACAGTTTGTCACGTCCGTGCAAGAACGACCTCAACACCACTCTTACGCGCATCGCAAGCACACAAAAACGCCCTTAGCAGCACGCATAAGGTCTTTTCTGCACCAATGAGGGGCACAAAAATGTTTCGCTAAGGGCGACACAACAAATTTAGGCCTATAGTCATGCCATCATGAATATGCCACAAGTAGGATATTGATGTCATGTTCCCATTTACTTTTTTTAATTTCATTGCATAAAGGTTGTAGTGATTTTGTATTTTTATAAATGAGTGTAAAACATGTCTCCCTCGCAATGAAACAAGTTTAAGCAATGATTATCTTACAAAGTATGTCGTCAATCCCTTTTGTTTTACAATCCTTGAGGAAAATTTTTTAACATAATGTCATATAGTTAAAAACAAAATTAGTTTGGAGATGATATTGTCAGTTTGCTTATTGCATACTCACTGGGACATGCACAGAACGGTTTCACCAAAATAATGCAAAACTCTCAACTGTTATAATTTTGTGATTAATTGTTCAATTTTGATACGATTCCAGTGTTCTGTTTGTATGATTTTATTCTCTTTGTTCAAATCATATAATTCCTAGACTGTAGTACATCATGTAACTCTCAAGATGTGATAGGAGCAAGTTTTATATGAATCTAATACAATTCAAGGGGTAGATGTAGAAAGGTTTAGCTGTTGTGTTAACCTTTCCACTTGATTATTCACATACATGATACACATGATACACATGATACATCTCGTTAACAAATCAATGACTTAGATATCACTTTAATTGCATTTGATGTAAGCAAAATCATCATCATTGGAGGTTACACAATTAATCAAAGAATGCAAACAAACTGAATTATGCCATTCTGAATTCATGAAATGTTAGTTGTTACAAGAAAAGTTAGCAGAATGTTTATACTTCTTTGAAGTGTTTTCTTACTTATTCAAAAATAACTTAAATTCTTCAAAAACCCTAGAAAATAATGAGGTCACTTTTTTGGACTGACCTAAACTCTGCAATAATATTATTGCATGCCCTTTGAAAGTGACAAGGACTTGAGAATAAATAATTATGATTCATATCTAACGATCAAATATAAAAGAATGGCTTTGGTACGCCGAAAGCTTTTTATTAACTTCAAAAACAGGAATAAGTGATCATTCATATCTCATTTCAAAATATATCTTTATAAACTGATAATTACAGGATATGGTGAACATTGTATGATTTCAATAATCCCACTCCTTGAACCCATTCAACACACACCTTGTTCAAAGCAATCTACTCATCAAAGCAATCTACTCAGAGTTCTTACTCTACAAAATTATTCCGAATGAGCAATTATAGATTAATCCCTCTATATTCTCGAAATGACCTACTAATATTCTCTACCAATTCACAACTCTCTATCCATTTTGTGTTTTGTCATCGAGTAGTACCGATGCACCCCCACCCCCCTCTCTCTATTAGATGATACATTCCACTGAAAGGGAAATATACAAAAGCTATAGAGAAGATCATACACAAGAGCTGACAAGAATGCACCTCACACAATAGCAATGAACTTTTGAACTATATCAAAAACACTTCTCTCATAAAAAATAAATCTCTCTCTTTCTACTGTATACATGTAGTTACCACAACTGTGCTTTAAGATCCTTTGAATATGATCATTGCTGAAACCTCTTTCGTCAAAAGGGAGATATGTTTTACCCACATGTATGAAATACAAATTATCATTTCATGTATGTAGTGAAATATGAAAATAAAATTGGGGACATGACATCACTAGCCGTATTGCATATATATTCAAGACTGCATGCATAAATTTGTTTTCACAAAATATGCTATCAACTTTGTTTTTAATATCTAATTTCAGTGAAACTTGAATGAAATATTAATTTCAGACTGGAAATACACTATTGAGCCAGAGGAGAAAATGAATGTGTACCTGCTCTGTTGTTTTGAGGCAAAAGTTCATGCAATCCTAATGTAGTCTTTAGTCCATACAAGACATAGTGAGCATTGCTTCTTCAGAACAAGTATAATTTAGCCATCACTGCATCATTATTTTATTCAAAAATGTTGTAGGCAACGTGTAAGCTAGTTGATTAAAGCACACTCAAAATCTTTTTTTTTTTGTAAAGCTAATTTGGATACATATTTTCAAGGATATTTAGGTCATTTTGACCATCCATTTGACCATGGACCTACTAGGTTATTCAGCCGTCTTCTGTCTGGCCTCTTTAGGTGGTTTCAGACCGCCTCAAAGTTCTTCAGTTCCAGGTATTCTCTGATCGGGAAATTTACCCCGATCAGAAAATACCAGGTATTTTGGTAATGTGAAAGCAAACTACGCGTAATTTCCCCGAAAGAAAATTCCCGCTAAATAGTAGGTACTTGGCGAAATTACGAGAACTTTCGCTGGGATTTTTCCAAGGTCGCAGGTATTTTGGCAATGTGAAAGCAATTAACGGGAACTTTCAGCCCAGCGTGTCGTTGGGCGCGGGCGCCATGGGTAGCTGCTGGGCTAGTGGTTTTGAATCTCGCGCCTTGCCTGCTTATTAGACCATACTGCGCATGCTCCTAACTTCAGGAATTTATCCCGAAGGATATGTTTCGGGGCGGTGTGAATGCAGGAATAATTAATGGGTATTTTTTAGCCTAAAAATGTTCTCGTAATTTAACGGGGATTCTTGTGATCGAGGCGGTTTGAAACCACCTTCTGTGCCAAATTCCCTCTCAGTCTGTTGAAACATCTAAAGTGGTGCTGAAAGGTTAGTGAAAACCAACAGAAAATGAACATATCTAAAAGTGTTCAAATTCTGCCATCTTTTAGATATTTACTTGTGAAGTGATAAAATATTTAATTCAATACAGTTTGTTTCTCTGAGCTCGCCAGACATTGCAGCGTTGTTGTCTACGTTATATACTCAGCATTGAAGGAGTGCATTTTCTGGTGGGTTCATTAACTTTTTAATAGCACCACTGTATGTTTCTCAAAGCAGCTCATATTTCTATTTATCTCTGACCAATATTTGAACTAGGAGTATAATTATGGTGATCTCACCTTAGCTGATTTATTTGCCTGAAGGAATATTATGATTGCACGTCTCTTCATTGATCCAGAATAATAGAGAGATGAACTTGGTTTGACACTGTTCATATCATACATTCATTTATTGATCAGATTCATTTAATAATACTGTCAAACGGTAGTAACCAACAACTGATATTCAATTGACAAGCTACATATAACAAAGAGTATATCTGCATTAAAAAAACATTGAAATGTCAAAAAGTGCTATTCTACAGTGCCTTTAACGAAAAAGCTTGAGCCCTACAGGCTGAAGTTAAACTTACTACAAAGAATTTAAATTCACACACTCAAGATAAAAAGGGAGCTAATAATGAAACCTGCATTTCTATTTTATTCTAACTTTATATTTGGCTAGATAATAAGGGCAATTACAAACATTAAATGAAAAATAAAAGAATGCACAAATCTCTTTTCCATTGACACAATATGGTTACATTTAAGGATCTATCTAAAAAACAAAAACAAATGGCTTTCAGAAATTTATCTCTGTGGGGTATAAAATAAATTGAGGGCCAAGTGAGCAGGTATAGAGACTGAAATAAAATGAAAAGAAGGACTGACCAAGTTACATAACCACAGCACAGATCTAGTGTATTGTGTTAGAGGCTGTTCTCACTACGTTCCTAAAACTAGTTTACTGGAAACTAGTTTAGTGGAAACTAGTTTAACGCGTAGTGAGAACGGTCGAAGCGGTCTTGGAAGCGATCTTCCAAACCAGTTTGGAAAACCACCTCGCGATGTAGTTTTCAAGATCGCTTTGCCTCGTTAAACTGGTTTTAGCGTAAGTGAGGACACAACCGTTCTTCGGGAAGCGATCTTCGCACATTTTGAGTGCGCTACTCCACACGACAGGTGTAGAATGCCTATGCTACGGTTTCGAATTTCGTGTGAAACGTGTCACCCCACTGAGAGCATTTCCATAGCAACAAGAGCGATTTACGTGAAGTGATTTTGAAAACCACTTTCGTGTGATCAAGTGGGAACGCTAGCAAAGCGATCTTCCAAAGTGGTTTCCTGAATCGGTTTCCAGTAAACTAGTTTTAGGAAGCGTAATGAGAACAGCCTCTTAGTGAAAACCTAGCATAAATACCCTTTTCTCACAGGCCAAATTTTCCTTAACCCATACTACAGGTGGGGATAAATGGCAAGCTAGCCCCACCTATGGTCCGTGGTAAAGCTTAGCCCACCATCTTTTCACAGCACAGTGTTTTGGCATAGTGGGCTAACCCAACCTACAATATAGTAAAATAGCAGAGTTAGCTGGCAATCCCGGTGTTAAGCCTGAAAGTGCAGGGTTAACCCGGCCAAGGCACAGTTGGTGCTTCATTTTTGCCCTAAGCACAATATAGACAGTGCTGTTGTCCAATCAGAGTTAAAGATAAATGCCAGTTGTGGTAACGATTTCAAAATGAGTTCATACAGAATCTAATAAAATGACCACAAAGTGTCTGTTTGTATAAATAAAAAATATGTGCCAAAGGATTCTGGAAGAAATTGTGTAATTGATGAGAAATTAGCAAATAGGCACGGGATTCGGGTCAAGCATCGGGCCGACATTCAAAGCAATAATAATACACTGTCCCACTTGCACTTATCTGTGTTGGTGATCTTCAGTGTGAACATTTTTCAGCGTAGATTTCAAGATTTCACAAAGTTCAGTTTATGTAACTGTACCAGATCTAGATCCTCGATGATATAGTGACAATTAAGCCTGGTTTTACAGACTTTCTTGTGAAATCAGTGTTTACTGCAACTACTTTCATTTATCTTTAAGCATTCAATGAATAGTCCAATCAGAGATAAGCATTCAATGAATGACTACCACTAGTCCGGGCTACTGATTATTCTGTTAGAGTAGTTAGATAGGATTGCCAGGCTATTTTTGTCCCCGGAATCCCCCCCCCCCTCCCGTGAGAGGGATCCAAATAACCCAGCTCTTTTAGGGTTAAAGATAATGCATACCAATGAAATTTGATGAAGGAAACATAATTGCTGAATATAAGTAAGTCTAATACAAATAGTATAAGAGGCTGTAATATGACATCGAAATTCAATTGTTCCTTGGAGGTCATTTACTAAGTATACATACTAGTAGCTCATTTCATTTGACATCATCAAGTATTTGAAATCATTAAAGGACCAGTTGTTATTTAATGGATGCAATGGAGTAATTGATATCAGATTGAATAAAAAGAGGGGAAATGGAACTGAACTACTAAGTGTAGCAGAAGAGGTGTATTCAGACCGATACGATCACCAGAATATTTGTTAAATTTTAAGAACTTGTTAAAGGCTACAAAATACGTGACAAATATTTCCCACATTTATAACTACCTGAAGCAGACCCTTTCAAGGTAAGTTCTTGAAGTTATAAGCATGTGCAATATTTTCTTTTATTCATTTATAATAAAGAACAAACATGACAGATACAATAGAAACATTAAAAGAGATATATAAAATTAAGCACCAGCCAATGCCTGGGGATCCCCTGTTAAAAATAATTGAAAATTCTGTCGAGAGGTTCTCCACATTGGCTGCTGCGTACATAGAGTAACGTAAAATATGGTCTGATAAGCATGCATTCGTGTGTGTGATTCAAAATCACTAGCTCAGCAGCCCACAGCCACCACAATCAGCTACTCGTCAGATTTAAAAAAATCTTGTAATTTGCTGTCACACTGCAAGAATACTAGTGACCCTGGAAAAAGCATCAATTGTGAAAGTTCCTGTAAATTCAAAGAGTACATGTACCTACTTTTTAGTGGGTATTTTCTTTCAGGAATATTACTAGCATTTTATTTTCACATTAGCAAAAATACCTGGTATTTTGTGATCAGGATGGATCCAAATAAATTTCCTGATCAGGTAAAACATGCTATTCTCAAACTTCCATTCGGTCTGAATAAACCTATGACATCAAATCAATTTTCTCATAAGAGGAAATTACACCAAGACATTCTTTTGTGTGGAAGGAAATAGGCAAAACTGGTGAAAAGATCCTCCCTGTGGAAAGACACAACAAAAACAGGAATAAAAGGGTATTTGGAGTGTTTTGGGGCTCTTTCCTTTGTTGTCACTTCTGCACAAGAGAGCTCTGCTAGAATGTGGACCCATTATCCAAGCCCTACACAATGATTCCAACCAACTCCATCCTTTTTGGGGGGAAAACAACAAAATGCTGGTTAACTCTTGCTTTTCAAACACAGGAGAGAGGAATTCATCAAAGATAAGCTAGTTCTTACATCAGACAGTTACTAGGTGGGTTACTAAGACAGAGATGAAGGATCATTTTACAAAGTAAACATTTCAAACTAAACAAAGTTTATTTTCATTCAAATTTCTCCCAGGGTACAAAAACACAACGATTTCGTGGCCGTTATGTATATCTTTACAAGAACAGGACAATATGAGATGTTCAAATAATCATACGTATCATGTGGGTATTACTAATGTATACAGTATACGATATACTGTTATAATCATTCGTGTCATCTTTGTTGGAAAACAAAATGTTCATGTCAAGTGAATGAATTTTGTTTATAAACTCATTTTCAAGTGATACTATTCAAACTGTCAAATTGACAATGAACCTTTTCAACACATTTTAAAAATATTTGAAATTATACATGTAAAGAGGAAAATGAATTTTTTTTTTGGGGAGCCATTTAGAAAAAATTTCGAGAGCCATTTTTAGTTTTCCAAAGCTGATTCAGGCATGGTTTCGGATTGCAGTTTGTCCTGCTTGTTTACAAATTTGTGTAAATAATACTTAACATTGTTTATTAAATTGATATTTATTTTTTCTTTGTTATCAATTGTACAATAATTAAATAACGTATTGTTAAATTTGACGGCGTTCATCCGATCCGATCGATTTTGAGATTTTAGCAGAAAATGAAAGTACATGTCCTATTCTATTCATAACTAAATTTCTAGGCAGCAATTTATTTTAGTTTCTGAGATATGAGGGGATTTTCATGGTGATGCCATTAAAATTTTTAATGAAATCTCATTAGAAACGTGTGCTGTGTGTAGCAGAGCGATACAACATTTTGACTGACCGCGATTTCAATGCGCGCGGTCAGCCAAACCATCGTATCGGCCATTGGCACTGCATTGACTTTGAACGTGAAAAGCGATACAACGTTTTGACTGACCAAGCATTGGGACTTTGAGGAGCATATTTTTGCACATGTTTTGTACTTTTTTTTGCTTCTCTGAAATGCTTTGGAAGTGGTTGATACATCTTCCGATCACGAATTTTAAAATGTCATAACTTCCTTATTTTGATGAAATTTTCAGCATTATGCATATCTTCAAGTCAACTTCAAGTCATTTTTTTGGTGAACTTGACCATTGAATTTCAGATTTATTTCAATAACTGGGATGCATCCCTTTAACTACTGCTATTCATCCACATGAATGACTAACCGAAGACAATAACACAGAAAATTCCTTGTGCAGTGACCCATCTCCCTGATATCAGGTTGGAAACTGTAACAAACTCTCCTATTTGAGTAGACTAGAGAAGTGGAGAAGACAAACATCTAGATATTTCCCCCTCAAATGATTATTATAATTGTAAAACATCAGACAGAAGCAATCCAGAAAAAATTGAATCCTTTACAAGAGAAATGCATTAGCCATATATACATGTATGTAGTTAAGTGTACCCCTATCTGCAGGCAGAGAGTATAATATATATACAGTTTGTGAATTAGGACAGCACAAACTGAATGTCAGTCCTCGCATATTTTTCTTCTTCTCAAAAGACACAATGCATGGGTATAGCTATGAATAGAAAATGCAATTCCTCCAATCTCTTCTCTACCTTGTGAATGACAATTTGTACGTAAATGGTCTCTTATTTCTTCAATACAATCATTAAGCTTCCCTAAACACATGGTGAATACAGACTATGTTTGCTTGTAAGATCAAGCCCAAGTGACTTTGGGCCTAAGGTATGCCCCCATCCACCTCCATGTGCTCAACTTTGCACCGCTAACCATTTTATAGGATCCTTCTTGCACTTAATGCAGTACCATTTCACACTGCAACAACCCTTTATAAATGGTGTAGGCCCTTTGTGTCCTGTTTTACATGGGACAACAATCCACTCTAGTTAGGAATAGAATATCCCACACTGAAACAAAATCTTATGTTGCTTTCAGACTTACATAAATACCAAAATTACATTTTTGATCCGGATATCTTCCCTGATAATACCAGGTATTTTTATCAGTGTAAAAGTACATCTGCTTGTAATTACTTGGAATTTTCATGAAAGAAAACACTGTTAACGAGTATGTACAACATTACAAGAATGTTCACAGGGACTTTCCAAGGTCACAGTGTATATACAAATTAAAGGTCAAGTCCACCCCAGGAAAATGTTGATTTGAATAAATAGAGAAAATTCAAACCAGCATATTGCTGAAAATTTCATCAAAATCGAATGTGTAATTAGAAAGTTATGACATTTTAAAGTTTCGCTTATTTTTCACAAAACAGTGATATGACATGCAAATGAGTCAGTCGATGATGTCCATCACTCACTATTTCTTTTGTTTTTATTGTTTGAATTAAACATTATTTCATTTTTTACAGATTTAACAATAAGGACCAGCTTGACTGAACCATATAGTATTAAACAATGCTAATACCACATGTTCAAGGAGGAATCATTGTTGTTTCACTTGTCAATGAGGAGAAAATTAGAATATTTAATATTTCATATAATAAAATACAAAGGAAATAGTGAGTAGATGATGTCATCACTTTCCTCATTTGCATACCAACCAGGATGTGCATATAACTGTTTTGTTTTTTAAGCGAAACTTTAAAATGTCATAACTTTCTTATTTTACATCCAATTTCGATGAGATTTTCAGTCTTATGCTCGTTAGATTTATCTCTTTTTATTCAAATCAACTTTTTGTTGGGGTGGACTTGTACTTTAACTTCTACAGTCTCTGCATGCCACCAAGTACATTGGGCATAGGCATGTGGGTGCTGTATATACTTGAAAATTAATGTAGCCATTTGATAAATTTCTCATGGAAATTTTAATACTATAATCTTGTAAACTTGCTTGTCAAGTAAAAGATATCCTATACAGAGATGTGAATAGTTCCATATACATGTATACTACGCAAATGTTTCAATATTAGGTTACATTAAAATTCAATGAATTATGGATTAGCCATAAGTTCATTGAAAAGATCCATAATTCAAAGGAACTACAGGTTAAAGATCTTCAGATTATCAGTAAAAAAGATAAGATCCAAAAAACTGAAATCACTAGCTCAACACAAATATGTATGAATCACTCGTATTATCTCATTCAGACATATTTCCTGTCATTTAGACATGTTAGCTAGGTCAACAAAGTTGTAGGCATGTCTTCCATTTAGTACCAAATTCATTGAAGCATTTTGTAGATATATAATAGCCAAATGGTGGGGTTAAAGTAAAATTTAAAAAAAAAACATTACCAGTGTGAAAAAAATATATATCAATAGGTGGTTTCAAACCGCCTCGATCACAAGAATCCCCTTAATACGAGAACTTTTTTAGGCTGAAAAAATACCCATTAATTATTCCTGCATTCACACCGCCCTGAAACATACCCTTCGGAATAAGTTCCTGAAGTTACGAGCATGCGCAATATGGTCTGATAAGCAGCAAGGCGCGAAATTCAAAATCACTAGCCCAGCAGCAACCCATGCACGGCGCCGCACCCAACGACACGCTGGGCTAAAAGTTCCCGTAATTTGCTTTCAGACCGCCAAAATACCCACGACCTTGGAAAAATCCCCGCGAAAGTTCTCGTAATTTCGCCAAGTACCTACTATTTATCGGGTATTTTCTTTCGGGGATATTACGCGTAGTTTGCTTTCACACCGCCAAAATACCTGGTATTTTCTGATCGGGGTAAATTTCCCGATCAGAGAATACCTGAAACTGGCGAACTTCGAGGCGGTCTGAAACCACCTAATTTGAGAGCATAGGTATTGCCTACCTAGATTTTTCACATAATATTTAATTTCCCCAATGGAGTTATATTTTTCCCAAGGGATTATTGCCCGAAGCATGCAAACACAGATGGGAAATGTTCTCCAGGGGAAAAATAGAGCTTCAGAGGGGAGTTATTTATCAAATAACTAGATCAAGTAATATCTGTCATATTACAGTCTACGAAGACTCACCGTCAGAGACTGCATTAATAATATGGCTTTATGGCTCGCTATTCTTTTTTTATCCATCTACATGTACGTCATAATAAAACAAGTGGAGCACCTCTGGCAGTCTCGCCTGCATTACGCGACTCAATATAGCAGCAGTGCTGACTTTGAAAACGACTATAGAATAATCATTCGCAAAAAACACCATTCATATGATGGTAAAATATAATGTCCATTGAGCCTAAATGACATTTGACCTTGATCATGTGACCAGAAGTCTTGTGCAAGATGATCAGTCATACTTGATTACCCTTCATGTCCACATTTCATGAACAACATCCATAAACTTTCAAAGTGATGATAGCTATTGAACAAATACCCCCACATGGCCAAAGTTCATTGACCTTGGTCATGTGACCTGAAACTCACGCAGGAAGTTTACTGATGATTGATTAGTCTTATTAAGTGTCCATATAATAATAATAATAATAACATTTGTAGGGCGCTTTATACTGGTGTTTCAAAGCGCACAGGTTGGCAGATTATAATAATATACAGTCAATCGGTCAAAAAAAAAAAAAAAAAAAGTTATGAGAAAAGGTGAGCTTTAAGTGACGATTTGAAAATTTCTACGGAGGGAGCATGAACTAGATCCACATACTTTCATAGTTATATTTAAAAAACAACCTTGGATAAGAATTTGTTTTGATTCCCCCCAAATAATCAAAATAATCAAAGTTCATTAAACCTAAATGACCTTTGACCTTGGTCATGTGACCTGAAACTCACAAAGGATGTTCAGTGATACTTGATTACTTTTAGGTCCAAGTTTCATGAACCAGGTCCATAAACTTTCAAAGTTATAATGGAAATCAACAAATACCCCCAACATTGCCAAAGTTCATTGACCCTAAATGACCTTTGATCTTGGTCATGTGACCTGAAACTCGATACTTGATTACCCTATGTCCAAGTTTTATGAACAAGGTCTATATACTTTCTAAGACCCCGATCTCATAACACTTCATAAAACTAGAGGCTGTTCTCACTACGTTCCTAAAACTAGTTTACTGGAAACTAGTTTAGTGGAAACTAGTTTAACGCGTAGTGAGAACGGTCAAAGCGGTCTTGGAAGCGATCTTCCAAACCAGTTTGGAAAACCACCTCGCGATGTAGTTTTCAAGATCGCTTTGCCTCGTTAAACTGGTTTTAGCGTAATGAGGACACAACCGTTCTTCGGGAAGCAATCTTCGCACATTTTGAGCGCATTACTCCACACGACAGGTGTAGAATGCCTATGCTGCGGTTTCAAATTTCGCGCGAAACGTGTCACCCCACTGAGAGCATTTCCAAAGCAACAAGAGCGCTGTACATGAAGTAATTTTGAAAACCACTTTCGTGTGATCAAGTGGGAACGCTAGCAAAGCGATCTTCCAAAGTGGTTTCCTGAATCGGTTTCCAGTAAACTAGTTCTAGAAAGCGTAATGAGAACGGCCTCCTAGTTTACTGGAAACCGGTTCAGGAAACCAGTTTGGAAGATTGCTTTGCTAGCCTTCCCATTTGATCACCCAAAAGTGATTTTCAAGATCACTTTACATCAAGCGATCTTGTTGCTATGGGAACGCTCTCAGTGGGGTGACATGTTTCGAGCGAAATTTAAACCCACAGCGTAAGCATTCTACACACAGTGTGTGGAGTAGCGTGCTCAAAATGTATGAAGATAGCTTCCTGAAGAATGGTTGTGTCCTCACGCTAAAACCAGTTTAACGAGGCACAGCGATCTTGAAAACTACATTGTGAGGTGGCTTTATGAACCGGTTTGGAAGATCGCTTCGTGACTCACTGTCTCTACTGATTTCCTTTTTGCAATGTCTAATGAATATACCGTAATTGATTTCATTTTATAACATGTATAAAGGTTATATACAAGTAGGCCTATAATGAAATCTACATTGGCATAATGACAATGATTAGAAAGGCAAATGTGAAAAGTTCCCATGAACTTAAGCCCCTTTTACACCTATGCATTACAGATCATCAAGGGTCTCAGTCCGAGGTGATCCGGGGTGCCAAATTAATATTTTTCTAGCACTGTATGGAAAAGTGCGGTTTCTTCAAGGATAGACAAGGTAGCGCTACAGATATGCTTGATATGCTACCAGTAGTCAACACGGAATACACGTATGTTTAATACTGGGTCCTTACATGGACCTTCATGGTGACTCACTGTCTCTACTGGGATATCTCTGGAGCATTGGCCAAGATTGAAGTTATTTCCTTTTTGCAATGTCTGACACATACATTTGGATGGCCACAAAAACCGACTGTTGTTCATGTTCGCAAACATTAGGAAAATTTTGACCCTGAATATAGCCTTTGTTTACAAAGACCTACCGATTCTTACACGGAGCCTCTCGGATGCATTCGGTAGCTACACGGATGTACAAGGTGGCTACAAGGATGAACACGGATAATTATCCGTCCGTGTAGTCAGAGATGAAAAATTGAAAACTTTCAACGGACATGCAGGTACATCAAGGATAGCACTGGATGGGTAGCAGGTATGAGCATGGTAATCCTGAAGGACTGTACACGGATAACCCCGGATTGGCAATCCTGGATGATCCGTGTTGCATCCGTGAAGCTGAAAAAGGGACTTTAATCTCTCATGAGATGGTGAAGTTAACTGCTAAAGCAATTTAACACTCTCTGAATGAAAGAGATGATACAAATTTTTCTGTTTAATAATTTCAAAGATCAGATCAACCCAGAACATTAATACCATGCACATGCCATTCATTATCGCAGCTTGTTTTACATTGGATGCATCCAATTCACAGGTGAGGGTAGTGTGAATGGGATATTTCCCCAATGAAGTGCTTGTAAACTTGAGCAGTGAATTTCAAGGTTTATTTTCAATCGGTCTAATGCCAATTCGTCCAAATACAAACTCATCTACTATCATTTTGTCTACCATCAGTTCGTCTACTATCCATATGGTTTAATTGCTCTTTTTTCCACTCACCATTTTGTCTAATAACCAGTTAATCCAATAGCCATTTAGTCCATGTACCATTTGGTCTAATTGGACTTAGTGGTAATTTGGCCAAATGAATGAAAATAAAAGGGAAATTACACCGACTGGTTATGAGACAAAATGGTCAAAGACGAACTGGTGAATAGACGAAAGGATTGGACCAAATGATAACAAATGGTTGTCAAGACGAAATGTTGATGGACAGAATGGCATTAGACCATGAAAGTAGACCATGTAATGGGTGGAAGAGTTGGCAATTTCAATAGGTAACAGGGAGGAGGTTAGTATGAAAGGGTTTATCAAAGGAACTATGGCAAGGGTTATGTACACAATATTTGGTGCTTTTCTGGCAAGATTTATGACAGTATACTGTTTCCAAAACTTCTACCAAAAAGAAACATTGGCAGATAGTAGATTAAAATGAGATCAAAGGGGGGGGGGGGTGTTGTCCACATGGTAGACTCTCAAATCCAATGCACCATGCTAAAGGTCAATTCTCATCCCTCTCAAAAGTAAAACTGGTTCAAATTGTCATGCTCCATGAACAAATATTGTGATTTTAAAAAAATCTCTCATGAACTGACCTTCACTGGGTAAATACATTTTGAAAAAGAAAGAGATTGTAAAATGGAAATTTAACTTTAAGAAATTGTCAAAGAGAGACACCATGCATGGGTTGGCACCAAATCGTTACTAATTAATACAAAAATTCTAAAGATTTACCTGACAATCAGTGTTAAAACAATGTAAATTTATCCTCTATAAATATTTAGAGATATTTCCTTTAATGTTTATTTACTTGATTACTGTACTTTTTGTGGATTTGCAATATTGTTTATAGTATTCGGACAGAGTTCCTTCAATGCAGGTTAAAAAGTGTAAAAAATCAGCAATATCAAGCCCTCCTTATCCACTATCATGTGATAACATACAAGGGAGATTTGCACATATCATGCTTGGAACTCTCTTTTATGGTTTAATCATATTTCCAAGATAAATTAAAGGTACGTAGAAATGGGAATTCATAAGCTTCACTTCAGATCTATGCAGAAATATATTCAACTTAAAAAACATAATCATATCTCATCCATTTAATAAACTATATAATTATAGAGCATTTTTCTAAACATTATACAAATGTTTACAAAATAATAATTCAATTAATTCATGTTTTAGGTGTGCAAGACATAACACCCTTCAAACAGCATCATCCCCCCTCCTTAAAAAAATATATACTTTTTTGTTTTACGATATATACCCTGACTATGCTGAGAGAAATATATAGCCAAGCATTTTGAAAAAATAACCACATCTGCACATATTTTTATTTCTTCTCTTATTAAATTGCTTCAGAGTCAAACATAATTATATACAGTCTTATTAAGTTGCCTCATATTTTATTTTTCATTGGCTCCCCAGACTCATTTCATGTGGATATATGCCAAACTACATTGTGGATATATGCCAAACTAGCATCCATATCCTTCAACAAAGGCTAACCTTTTCAGAGAAAATGATGGGGTAGAGATTAAAATGCCAAACAAAAACCTCATCATTCATTGATATGTTTCTCTGCTCAACCACATCAACAGTACAAAAAAAGGTTTCGACTTGAAGCACCTTGTAACGGATGTACAGAAAGCCAGTGTCCAGGACCAGTATTTTTAATATTTCAAACCTTGTCAACATGTTTTATCTAACTCAATGCCTTTTTTATTCATCTACATGTATTCTTTTTATTTCAGGCTACAGTGAAATACACATGTTAGGCATTCGAGGTTGGAAGAGGAAATCAAATATATTGTCAGGGCTCTTTTCATAAACTGTAAACACTTATACGACTAGCCAATATCAATTTCACATAATTCTTCCCCATCCCAACCTACTCTAATTCTTTCCATGAAATTCTAAAAAAATAGTTTTCATCTTGTTTGTTTTGATACATTTTTGTTATTTTCATTTGATTCTTTTGTATTCCCTATGCGGTGGGGGGGGGGAGGCTAGAAGAATGCAATATGGTTGAAATTGCAGTCCAATAAAGAGTAGATACACACAAAATAAAAACCAAAATCAAAGGTTATATTGATAAAAGGTATGCTAAAGACCATAAATTAGCATACCAGTAAGTCACATGGCTAGAACAGAGGTCAGGCGACCCAATGAACTCACAAAAATATTTTTCATTAATTTACATAGAAAATGGAAGGGGTGGTCAGATGCCTTACAGCGATGCATGTATTTGTCAACATGTCAAAATAACAGTCACTAATCAAGATACATGTAAGATATTTATTTTATCTATACACCATCTTTATGATCAGGCCCTTGTATTTGCATAAAGAGAAAACTTTGAACATTTATTATATAGTATTACGGTAAACTGCTGAAGTAAACAAGCTACATATAAATCAAATGCTACAGTATGGATATCCTCCTCCTATTGGCAATGCAACTAAGATCTGTGATACATGATTTCACTTAAATCAAGGAGTTTGGAGGTCCCTTTTAAACTCCATGCATAAATTTTATCTTTTATCTATAGTCTATTGCAAGATCAAGCGTTCTTTTTAATGAGAGGACATGTTACAGAGGTTTCATAGCATTACATCAGGGCTGAATTACTCATATTATACTCATGAGCAAAAGGAGATGTTTTGGGTGTATGTTTTCAGCGTCCAAAGGGGAGGAGTTGTACAGGCAAATCACAGATCTTGTTCACATTGTCAATAGGAGGATCTTCATAGCATCAGTGATCTCAACAATCAACATTGAAATGTTTATAACTTTCTTATTGCTTTTCCAATTTTACTCAAACTTTTGTTCATCTTATTCTTGATTTTTTTGCTTTCACACAAACTACATGTAACTTGTCCCAAGGGTTTCATTCTCCTTTTATAAACATCTGATGTTCAAACCAAACTAAGACTGCTAATAATTCTTACAATGCTTACATTGACAGTCATCAGCTCACTACATAAAAGGGTACTCCGGGCTGAAAATGGTATAATTTGAACAGATAAAGAAAATTCAGACAAAACACAGACAATTTGATCAAGATCAGACAAGGAATTTAAACAAAGTTATGACATTTTGAAGATTTGAATTATTTCAGTGAAACAGTCCTATGCATGTCTTCATGAATATTCAATGAGCAAATGAAAGATGTCACATCCCCACTTGTTTTTTTGTATTATATTACAGTTTATGAAAATATGTTTCAAATCTTGCCATCAATGAATTGAAATATGAATTGACAACTTATTACATGTACATGCATTTAATATTCATTGCTGCAACTCATTATGCACATACACACATCGTCAACGGTCAGCCGAATACGATACGATGGTGCAAACCCATCTCAGAGAAAATCAACTTCAAAGATTTCCATCATTTCCACATTTTTATCCCCAGTCTTACAACATTTTCATTGCTAGAAAAATACATGGTAGGAAAGACCACGACAATTGCTTGATATTGGTATCCTTAAAAACTAAAATCAGAGGATTGAAGCGGTTAAGATTTTCCCTGTATAAAAACTCCAAAGGGAATTCAATGCTGGCCACACTTTCAGAATGCACGATCAGCAAAACGTAACACTTCTTTTCACGTGCAAAGTCAATGCCTTGCAGATACAACAGTTTGGCTGACTGCGAATTTGCATATTAAGTGTGCATGCACAGCTGTTGTTTGCTGTGCAATAGTACACGTTCCCAATGGGATTTGCGCATTTTATCAAAAATTTGTATGGTATCGTCTTGAAAATCCCCACATATCTCAGAAACTGAAATAAATTGCTCCCTTGCAATTTAATCATGTACTGAGTAGGACTTGTACTTATATTTTCTGCAAAATCTCAAAATCAATTTGTTTTTGCCCAAAATTGACTGAAACGAGGGTTCGGATGAAAACCAACGACTTGTATGAAAATATGCAATAATTATGATTCCATGTAATAGCATAAGAAAAAGAAAAGTGGGGACATGACATCATTAGCCCACCTAATGAATATTCATGATGTACATACTATTGTTTTCACAAAATATTGATAAGCTTTAAAATTCAATAATTTTGTTATTTGTCATCAGATTTTAATGAAATTTCCAGCAATTTGCTTGGTGAATTTTGTTCTATTTATGTAGAGATAATTAATTTTCTGCTCTGAGTATAAACTGAGGATCACTTCAAGCAGGGTATTGTTCCCTGCTTCTCAAGTATTCACCATATGGCTCATGTAAGCGCAAAATTGACAAGCTTATTTATGTGCAGAATAACTCACAGAAAGATAATTACCATATGATTCTGGTGTATAATGAGGACCTTAACCCATAACATGAGAAAATAACATTTCTCCCCAAAATACTTCATAAATTCATAAATTTCTATCACTAGCTAAAGAAAAAAAAGACTGGCTAAGTAGATTTGGCATGGAATGAGAGGGAGGGCAGTTGTTCCTCTTCCTGTCATTAAAGTCATGGTCAAAATTAAGCTCATAATTCAGGCATAGCTTGCTGATAGGAAATATAATAGTAATATTCTGGAGATGAAAATACGAAAGTTAGCTGTCACTGTCATATCCTGTCTGGACAAACAAAATTAGCCACACATCGTCCTAAAATGTGATACAAATCTGTGTGTATCAAATTCTCATTCTCCAGGCTATGAAGTTATTTTGAAATACAGAGAACATAAAACGCAATTAATCTTTTAAAAGGGCAATAAACAACTTTGAAAAGCTGGCAGGTTTATACTCATTAATTTCATGATGTCAAGGACACTAATGCACTATATAAGAGCATATTACACACAGGAAATGATAGAAAATTTAAAAGGAATATTGATCTATAAATACATGATATTCAAATATTCAAGGACTTTTATTAATAGGGCATAGCTCAAATGTTAACAACCAGATGCTTGGGTGTATAAATTGCAGAGTATTATGCACGAATAAAAATCTCTCCTCTGTTCCATAACTCTGATCACTCAAATTATTATTAATGGGTCAAACCTTATTGAACTGGTTTGATTTCTGAGCTTACAGAAAACTAAATAGAATTGTGTACTATGTTGGCTTGACAATGATAACACTACAAGAACATGACAATGACTGAAGACCTTCCTCCCATTACCTTCCCCCATAAAAATAATTCCATTTTCCCATAATTTGTAACTTTTGTCTAGTCACTTTAAAACCAATGCCTATATACAACCCCTCATCACATCAGCAGAACATACATGTATGTATAAAGTCCACCCCCACAAGTTGTCAAATTCAAAGGTATGTGTTTTTTAATCCTCACTTATTGTTGATTTTTGTTTGGGGGATTAGTTAAGTCATTAAGTTTAATTCAACTACAAGTATGTGAATTCTATTTCAAACGTCTTTTCATTTCAGGAAAGTTTGACTGTTAACATCTTTCCAATGATTTTAATATTTATGGAGCCTTTAGATTGAGTGCAGTTTCATTCTAATCATCAAGATTACATTGCTAAATACTCAAGGTCAGGAGGGCCTTATGAGGCGCCGAATGTACCAATATTATATAGAACAATTATTTGTTATATAATCATTATTCATTAAATAATAACTATTATTTATATATAATTTGCATTTTATTTGTAAATAACTACTATATTATAAAATATCATTTCTAATTATTTATATATAATTCCAAGTAATACTTCATTATTTGTAAATAATAATAGTTCGACATTCCATTATTTATAAATAATGATTATTTGTTTTTCATTATTTACAAATAATGATTATTTGTTTTTCATTATTTATAAATAATGATTATTTGTTTTTCATTATTTATAAATAATGATTATTTGTTTTTCATTATTTATAAATAATGATTATTTGTTTTTCATTATTTACAAATAATGATTATTTGTTTTTCATTATTTATAAATAATGATTATTTGTTTTTCATTATTTATAAATAATGATTATTTGTTTTTCATTATTTACAAATAATGATTATTTGTTTTTCATTATTTATAAATAATGATTATTTGTTTTTCATTATTTATAAATAATTTGTTGAGTTTTCCATTATTTATAAATAATGATTATTTGTTAAATAATGAAAACGTCTACTTCATTATTTATAAATAATTTTTTCGAGTGCACCATTATTCTCATTATTTATAAATAATCATTATTTAATGTTCAAGTTTTCCATTATTTATAAATAAAGATTATTTGTTAAATAAAGAAATATCTACTTCATTATTTATAAATAATAATTTTGTTTCAATATCCCATTATTTATAAATAATCATTATTTATAAACAATTTTTACAGTTTGCCATTATATACAAATAATCATTATTTATAAACAAATAACCATTATTTATTAAATAATTCCATTATTTATTAAATAATGCCATTATTTATTAAATAATGGAAAACTCGCTATAACATGCAAATGTGGGACCGCCCATGATATGAATATTCATGATGCGATTTCCTTTTTCGTGATTTTTCTTCACAAATTTTTGTCCATTTCCTCTTCATAATGACATTTCTTGAAGCAATTTTCTAGGGATATGGTCTGATTGTAATATTCTTCATTTTCTATATAACTTCGTCTTCGTAGAAATATCAAAAAGTGTAATTTTATACGATTTTTCCTACAGTTCACAATCCCCATAGGCGCGCGTGTATCGTAGGGACAACCGGTGAATCGACGGAGTGCTCTTCATCGAAATACTACGTTGGTTGGTCCCCGGAAGTGGCGGGCGGAATTTAGCCCGAATCCTCGATGGAAGTCGATCAAGTGCATATGAGCTGAGAGAGTGAAATATCAGTGTACTTGTACAGGCCCTTCTACTTTTTATAAATATTTCTTGTTGCTTTTTTTGTTAAGTTAATTTTTCCTGGTGTAGAGATAAGTTTCAGTTCTAATAATGCACTTCAAATACATTTTGGAGTGTCTGTTTGAGGCGTTTGGGGCGATTTCACCCTGGCCCCAAAATGCTCGCAACGATCGCAATACGGGGGCATGATGACCCCTAAATTTTTAAAAACTTATTTTTCTATTGAAAATTATCACAAAATTCACCAAAAGTGTGCACGAAAGCCTTCGTATTTCACTTTTAAAACTCCAAAAAGTGCCCAAATGACAAGCTTGGTCGCTTCGCTGTGTCGCTTTCAACTTGAGAACGTTTACGCGCGTCTGCCCCCACCCCCCGAAAGAAATTCTGTGAACGGCCATGCTCAAAAGAGCATATGACACATTGATTTATATGTACTTTTCATTTTCATTATTTTTATCACATTATCATCATGGCCTAGCTTACACAGAATTTTTACCGGGGGGGGGGGGGGAGGGAGCAGCTAGGACGCGCGTAAAGTTTCTCAAAAAAATCTTGAAAGCGAGACAGCGACGCGACCAAGCTCAAATGACAAGCTTGGTCGCTTCGCTTTTTCAAGATTTTTATGAGAAACTTTACGCGCGTTCTGCTCCCCCCACCCCCCCCCCCCGGAAAAAATTTTGCGTAAGGCCATGATGATAATGAGATAAAAATAATGAAAATGAAGTATACATAAATCAATGTGCCAGGCTCTTTAGAGCATGGCCGTATACAGAATTTCTTTCGGAGGAGGGGGGGGGGGGGGAAGCAGACGCGTAAACGTTCTCAAGTTGAAAGCGACACAGCGAAGCGACCAAGCTTGTCATTTGGGCACTTTTTGGAGTTTTATAAGTGAAATACGAAGGCTTTCGTGCACACTTTTGGTGAATTTTGTGATAATTTTCAATAGAAAAATAAGTTTTTAAAAATTTAGGGGTCATCATGCCCCCGTATTGTCGTTGCGAGCATTTTGGGGCCAGGGTGAAATCGCCCCAAACGCCTCAAACAGACACTCCAAAATGTATTTGAAGTGCATTATTAGAACTGAAACTTATCTCTACACCAGGAAAAATTAACTTAACAAAAAAAGCAACAAGAAATATTTATAAAAAGTAGAAGGGCCTGTACAAGTACACTGATATTTCACTCTCTCAGCTCATATGCACTTGATCGACTTCCATCGAGGATTCAGGCTAAATTCCGCCCGCCACTTCCGGGGACCAACCAACGTAGTATTTCGATGAAGAGCACTCCGTCGATTCACCGGTTGTCCCTACGATACACGCGCGCCTATGGGGATTGTGAACTGTAGGAAAAATCGTATAAAATTACACTTTTTGATATTTCTACGAAGACGAAGTTATATAGAAAATGAAGAATATTACAATCAGACCATATCCCTAGAAAATTGCTTCAAGAAATGTCATTATGAAGAGGAAATGGACAAAAATTTGTGAAGAAAAATCACGAAAAAGGAAATCGCATCATGAATATTCATATCATGGGCGGTCCCACATTTGCATGTTATAGCGAGTTTTCCATTATTTAATAAATAATGGCATTATTTAATAAATAATGGCATTATCTAATAAATAATGGTTATTTGTATATAAATAATGATTATTTGTATATAATGGCAAACTGTAAAAATTGTTTATAAATAATGATTATTTATAAATAATGGGATATTGAAACAAAATTATTATTTATAAATAATGAAGTAGATATTTCATTATTTAACAAATAATCTTTATTTATAAATAATGGAAAACTCCAACATTAAATAATGATTATTTATAAATAATGAGAATAATGGTGCACTCGAAAAAATTATTTATAAATAATGAAGTAGACGTTTTCATTATTTAACAAATAATCATTATTTATAAATAATGGAAAACTCAACAAATTATTTATAAATAATGAAAAACAAATAATCATTATTGATAAATAATGAAAAACAAATAATCATTATTTGTAAATAATGAAAAACAAATAATCATTATTTATAAATAATGAAAAACAAATAATCATTATTTATAAATAATGAAAAACAAATAATCATTATTTGTAAATAATGAAAAACAAATAATCATTATTTATAAATAATGAAAAACAAATAATCATTATTTGTAAATAATGAAAAACAAATAATCATTATTTATAAATAATGGAATGTCGAACTATTATTATTTACAAATAATGAAGTATTACTTGGAATTATATATAAATAATTAGAAATGATATTTTATATAATAGTAGTTATTTACAAATAAAATGTAAATTATATATAAATAATAGTTATTATTTAATAAATAATGATTATATAACAAATAATTGTTCTATATAATATTGGTACATTCGGCGCCTCATAGGGCCTAGCCTTCCGAAAGGGCCGTCTGCACCATCCCGAGTTTTCAAATTAGCGCGCTATTTCTGATCCGGCAAATTATCCCGATCTGAAAAATCTTGAGATAGTTGGCGGTGCAGACGCAACTATCGCGCTAGTTCGTAGGATTAATCTCGAGATTGCAATCCCAAGTCAACTCGGGTTTATTTGCAAAATAGCGCGCTATTTTACGAATTATCCCGCTAATTCGTCGGTGCAGACGCACTCGAGATTGGACTCGGGGTAATCTATTCATGACGTCAGTCCATAATGCAATTCGCGTTCCACTTCCGCCTTGGTCAAAACATAAACACGTGCGAAAGTCAACTTTATACATGCGAATAGCGTTCATAAGCAACGATGGTGTCCCACCAGTGAATGGATTTTGGGAGAGACCAGACCGTAGGGGGAGGCGCTCATCGACGATGGTCATATTCAATAACAACACTGACAGCAGTGTTGTCTTATTCCTTCGAAAAATGTGAGCAAATAGCATTTCTTTCCTCCTTCTCTCCCTCTCTCTCTCTCTCTCTGTCGTTGCCTCCTACTCCGCCATCATATTTAACGAAGAATACATCACTTCTTCACTCGCTGAGCTGAGAGGATTGTTGCATAACACCGGTTGAATTCGGCGAAAGTGCTAGTGAAAGGAGTACATTGCTTGCATATCGCGGGAAGTTATTCAAAAGCGCGGGCCATTGAAACTCCAAGATCCGAAAGTGCGCATGCTCGTAATATCGGGCTTGTTGCCTCGCTCGAGCAGGAATCGCTCTTCGTGGGATGGTGCAGACGGGGTTTCTTGAATCTCGAGATTAATCGCGAAGAGGGCTGATCGGGCTAAAATCTCGAGATTGAGCAAACTCGGGATGGTGCAGCACCGCCTAATGTGTCATAGTGAATAGTATAGCTTATTCAAACATGTAACCCCCCCCCTTCATCTTTTTAAAGCATGTACACATGTTGCTATCAATGATGCATGAAGCATTTTTATTTATTTGATGCAAGATAAAATAACAATATAGATAAAAATGCCTTGGTCAAGGTCAAGGGCCAAGAATCGAATCCAGTATACAGTCATGTTGTAGTCGGGCGCCTTAGACCACTCGACCACTTTATGGTGAAGTGGTTCTGAAAACCAGTTCAGATAGTGATGATAATGCGAGGAAAGCAATATTCCAAACTGGATTCTTAAACTGGTTTAGGGGAAACCAGTTCAAGAAAGTAGATGAGAACGGGGTTATACCAGCCAACTGGCTACTCATGTTATTATGACAATGGTTATTATTCAAGTTAAAGTGATAATTTTTAAAATATTTTTAACGACACAAATCAAAATCAAGAAGTCTTAATCTCAATTATGTAAAGTAAATGCAGGTCATTTATGAAATCTTTTCACTTTGGCCGACAGTCACAATTACACTTCAATTTAATTGTTGCCATGTAAGAATCATTGAAGCTGATGAGTCATCTTGCAACTCTCCTTAACTCTCGTAACATGTTGCAATAAGAATTTGCCATTCTTGAGCAATATACAGGGGATTAATTAGCACCTCGTGCCTCAGACACATCTAATCAAGCCATGATAATACACCCTAACCAGATCAAAGGATCTTACACAGCTTAGAAAGGGAACTGACTCACAATGAATGATATGTCATAATAATCTGTTACTTGATATGGTACAAAATTCATATGTCTAATCCATAACTGCATGACAAGGTCTCAGAAGTTTCTTGCAAGAAATCGTCTCAAGGCAGAGCTGCACCAGCCCAAGTTTGCTTAATCTTGAGATTTTAGCCCTAACGGCCCTCTTGGCGATTAATCTCGAGGGAGGCATCAATGCATTATGGTGTGACGCCGAGATTGAATAATCCCTAGTGCATCTGCACCTGCAGATTAGCAGATAATTTTGAAATAGCGTGCTATTTGGCAAATAATCCAAGTTGACTTGGAATTGCAATCTTGAGACTAATCCAGCGAACTATCCCAATGATTGTGTCTCCATTACAAATAATCTTGAGATTGTCCAGATCGGGATAATTTGGTGGATCAGAAAATGTGTGATTATTTGAAACTTGGGCTGGTGCAGTCGGACCTTCACTGTTTTTAGGAATGTTAATGTTCAACTATATATGGTATGCCATCTCTATGTACGTAAGTGTACGCTGTAAATATCAAGGATTTCAAATCAATCCAAAGTGGTTTTGAATAGTGATCAGCTTTTAAATCCTGAAGTCCCTGTCACACGTATCAATGCAAGCGTTGCATCTGACTTGCCTGTGACTCGTTTTTCTAATAATACTATGAAACATTGGATTTCCTTGAATGTGAGGGATTGTATATCCTATTGCTATATTAAATGAAGATTCTTCCTTCATAAAGAGAAAACAAATATATTCTATATTTCATAATTAATAATACAATACAGTAGAAAAGTTTGTGTGTGACTCCTTTATACATGTAGATTGCTTACCACCATTGTGCATATATTGTCAGTGTTTTTACGAACAGGCATGAACCTTGGCTGATCTCCAAAACACCATTTTGAGATAGTCATGATCAAAGTTCAGATGTTTTTCTCATGCTCATAATTTTCAGCACTTTAGAAGAAACCAAAGCAATCATACCATAAATTCTATCTCTTCATAATTTGCAAAATTTTGTTCACAATTCAAATCCATTTTGTCAAATATTTGAAATGAAGCACAAGTATGCATTTATATAAGGTTTAGGTCACTTTGTATAACCATGCGTATAATTATGGGCATAGTTTTTAGTGGCATGAACCATCGTTGATTTTAGGAACTGGCATAAACCATGGCATATGCACCACAAATGCGCAACATCTAGGTCAAATTTTTATCATATCAAGTTATAATACATATATACCGTTGTAAACTGAATGTTAATTCAGTCTTTCCGATGCTATTTTCAGTGATTTTTTTTTAAAACTATAAATAGTGTATTTAGACCTAAAAGAAGGTCCATTGTAGAATCATGATTGACCTCTCGTGTTAAATCAACTTTTTCTGTCCATGGTTCTGCCTTTATAATCATCTTTTCAAATGCTTCTCTTTCATGTTTGCATACAGGTTAATTAATGATAATAATTTAGGGCACTTGTACAGCACATCCATCTTGTTACATTTAGCTGCTCAAGGCACTCCAATATTACTTGGCTAAGCTAGTTGCCCAATAAAAGACCTTTTTTTCTTCTTATGACGGATGAAAAATGTCTTTGAAAACCCTGATTCTAATAGTAAAAGTGTTGATTAAAGGACAAGTCCACCCCAACACAAAGTTGATTTGAATAAAAAGAGAAAAATCAAACAAGCATAACACAGAAAATTTCATCAAAGTCGGATGTAAAATAAGAAAGTTATGGCATTTTAAAGTTTTTGCTTAATTTCACAAAACAGTTATATGTACATCCTGGTCGGTATGCAAATGAGGAGACTGATGACGTCATCCACTCACTATTTCTTTTGTATTTCATTGTGAGAAATATTCTAATTTTCTCCTCTTTGTCAAGTGAAACAATGATTAATTCCTCCATGAACATGTGGAATTAGCTTTGTTTAATACTATATGGTTCAGTCAAGTTGGTCCTTATTGTCAAATCTGTAAAAAATGAAATATTGTATAATTCAAACAATAACAAACAAAAGAAAAAGTGAGTGAGGGACATCATTGACTGTCTCATTTGCATGTCACTGAGTTGTGCACATCACTGTTTTGTGAAAAATAAGCGAAACTTTAATATATCATAACTTTCTTATTTTACATTGAATTTTGATAAAATTTTCAGCGTTATGCTAGTTTGATTTTTCTCTATCTATTCAAATCAATATTTTTATGGGGTGGACTTGACCTTTAAACCAGTGGTGGATCCAAGATTTCAAAATAAATGGGGAACAAATTTAAAAATAGAGGGGGCACAGATGATTACTTAATATGTAGCCATAGGGCCTTTTGTTCTCAATAGATTATTTTTCAAAATCTTGAGGGGTGTGCGTCCTGCATCTGCCACTGATTCCTCTCTAGAGGAGATGTATTTCTACTGATACTCACCCTTGTTCTTGACATTGGATTGTCAAAGTCAATGCCTGGAGCAACAAACAGGTAACCATATTGGAGAGCTTTCTTAGGTTTCTGTGAAAAGAAAAAAAAAAACAGGGAATTTATAATAACATTAATATGACATCATAATTCCATAGAATTTTAAACCACACATTTCAAATACTGTGTGTCTTATGCGATAACCATGTCATGTACTCTGAACAATAATCAGGCAGTCACTGAAACCAATAGAGTACCGAAGCGATGACGTCAGTTGCCATGGTGTCATGGCGGCCTGGTTCTATACAAATTAACCCGGAGCGTGATTCTCAAATGGCTGCTATCGGAATTTCATCGCTCGCAACCTCAGAATGCTGTAATGTTTGCAAATACAAATGTGTATAGACGATCGTCAGCTGCGACTCTGTTTAGAACCAGCCGGTTCGTTGTCATGACAGTGACGTCACACTTCAGTACTCTATTTCATACCATAATACACAAAGTTCATATAGTATGTGCCTCATTGAGTTATGGCATTCCCATTCCAAAATCCTTTTTATATTGCAGTTTCATATCTCTTCAGATTGACAAAAGATTCCCTGCTTACATCTATCAAAAATCTGTAGTGACCAGCCTCAGTCCACTATGATACAGGTACGTATTTAGTTTGGCTTGATGCTGGCCTCATTCAAAATTGATACACATGTGTTGTTGTGATTTGAAGCCAGTCTCAGTCCACTTTCAGATATGCATGAAAGGGGTCTTATATGCTTTTCACACTGTACTTTTTTTCCTTAACCCCGGGAATCGAAAAAAAGATAGTATGGGGTTAAGGATAGTCCGGGGTTAAGGATAGTATGGGGTCAAGGAAATGCAATGTGAAAAGCATATTAGAGTGCATTCCCCTAGTGCAGCCTTCCATATTTAGGACTAGAGATTCACTACATCTGCAAAAAACCACCATCCAATCCCATTGTATACCATTTCAATGCTTTCTGTTCTATAAATGGCATCCAATTGCTAATTGACTCTTCAACTTCTCTCACAAGTCTTGCATCATTTGATACTGCAGAATGGGAGATTGATAGGATACCAAGATGCTGTGCAATCTTAGCATTTGATGTCATCATTTTGGTTGCCTGCAAGAGAGCATCCTGGCGTTCAAGTTGCCTTGAGGTGAAGATGTTGAGACCATGCAGACTTTGTTGTCATGGTTACCTATCACACAGAAGACAAGCAATAATGTACAAGCAGGAACACTGCAGTAAGGCATACACTAGCTGTCAAACCCTTTCTGATTTCTAACTCCTCATTTCACAAAATATTGCTAAAATTTAAAAGTCAATAACTTCATTATTTGTTTTCCGATTTTAATAAATTTTTGAGCACTTTGTTCTGTGAATTTTACTCTATTTATTTAGATATAAATAGTATCCCTTTAAACGCGTACTAGTATTACGATTATGGCCTTGTTAATACTTCTTCAGAAACCCTGATTCTGGAGAAACATTATGAAACATTGTATAAATGAAAACAATCACGGACGCAATCGTGTCTTGGACTAATTACATGAAAACGCCGATTCTGGCCTGAAAAGTGGAAGCATAAACCCTGGACCCTTCTACGAAGGATCCATGCATCAACACACCCATTATCTCAGATGTCGCTTCAGGAAACCTGTAGGTCATTTCTGGTTGGAAAACAGTCAGAGCAAATTATAATCATCAGATATCAGACTGAAAATTTTGACATCAAACAGTAAAGCTTTAATTTGCAATAATCCTTACAAAACGTACATCGAATAGTCAGCCCCACATATGTCTATATTTGTTTCTTGTCTAATCATGCTAAAGTACTAATCATACAATAATGGGATCAGATTAAAAAATGTCAGATCCTGATACTAGCAAGCACAATAACTGAGCTATTGAAGTCTTGCACAGTTGTCCTGGCTGTGACTGATAGCAGCTACAGTGGACTTCCCACAATTCAATTTGCAGTGTAAATCCGATCAGTGGCTACATGAGTTGGTGGGTGATGAGGATGCCTGGCCAGTCTAGCGTTAAACAAGATTGGGATGGGTGGTGATTGATGGGAGCAGATTGTAGCAAATTCAGGAAGAGTTTTGTCACTGATTTTTACCAACAGATGTTATAGAAGGTGGTTTCAGACCGCCTCGAAGTTCGCCAGTTCCAGGTATTCTCTGATCGGGAAATTTACCCCGATCAGAAAATACCAGGTATTTTGGCGGTGTGAAAGCAAACTACGCGTAATATCCCCGAAAGAAAATACCCGATAAATAGTAGGTACTTGGCGAAATTACGAGAACTTTCACGGGGATTTTTCCAAGGTCGTGGGTATTTTGGCGGTCTGAAAGCAAATTACGGGAACTTTTAGCCCAGCGTGTCGTTGGGTGCGGCGCCGTGCATGGGTTGCTGCTGGGCTAGTGATTTTGAATTTCGCGCCTTGCTGCTTATCAGACCATACTGCGCATGCTCGTAACTTCAGGAACTTATCCCGAAGGGTATGTTTCAGGGCGGTGTGAATGCAGGAATAATTAATGGGTATTTTTCAGCCTAAAAAAGTTCTCGTAATTTAACGGGGATTCTTGTGATCGAGGCGGTTTGAAACCACCTAAAGAGAAATCAGGTCAATTTCCTTCAACAAGAAATATGAATGGTGATGTTAAAACCTGCTTCAAGTCCTTAACTTCACTCGCCATTTTTTTTTGGGGGGGGGGATATTTTTTTGGGTAAAACATGACCATGAAAGCAATCTAAATCAAAAGTACATTCCTACAAAATAGCCAAAGTTCATTTCATGACTCATGCTAACAACATGGTCATCCATTCTGTATGCAGGGAAATAACTAATGAACTTTATACTGATTCCACCAGCCCATTAAGCCCTTATATGCTCCCAATTTATGGGCACAATTTATCATCATTTAGCTTGGTACATTCAGCTGTTTGCAGGAGTCAATTTCCCATTGGCAACACCAAACAGTTTGCACAGGCTGTTGATTGCAATTTTAAAGGCTGCTCTGGACATCTTTGGATTAGTACAAAATGGAGAGCTAAAATTGCTTTCTATGAGGAGCCATAAGTCACGACGCAATGAGGAATACAAAGGTTTCTTCACGCCTAAAGCAACAACCAAGTTCGTCAGTTCTAGGTATTCTCTGATCGGGAAATTTACCCCGATCAGAAAATACCAGGTATTTTGGTAATGTGAAAGCAAACAACGCGTTATTTCCCCGAAAGAAAATACCCGCTAAATAGTAGGTACTTGGCGAAATTACGAGATCTTTCGCGGGGATTTTTCCAAGGTCGCAGGTATTTTGGCAATGTGAAAGCAATTTACGGGAACTTTTAGCCTAGCGTGTCGTTGGGCGCGGGCGCCGTGGGTGGCTGCTGGGCTAGTGGTTTTGAATCTCGCGCCTTGCCTGCTTATCAGACCATACTGCGCATGCTCCTTACTTCAGGAATTTATCTCGAAGGGTATGTTTCGGGGCGGTGTGAATGCAGGAATAATTAATGGGTATTTTTTTACCTAAAAATGTTCTCGTAATTTAACGGGGATTCTTGTGATCGAGGCGGTTTGAAACCGCCTATTTAGAACAGGTTTTCACTCCTCCAGCCTTTCAATTGATTTAACATTTCAGTTTTTAAAATGTCTAGGATCCTACACATTTATGGTCTAAAAATATTGCCCTCACAGGATGTAAAAAGGCCAACTACCAAAGTATACATTACATTGCTTTAGTCTCTTTATCTCAATGATTTTGAGATAGAATAGCAACACATTATGCTAATTCACCAATTTGCATGATGATGTCAGGGTATTGGGAGTTTCAGGTAGGTTGTAATGCATGTAACAAGGAAGAATGACAAGGATCTATCCCTTTAGACAGGAAGGGAAGGGTCTTCTTGAGAAAGCAGTTAGAGAGGCGAAGATGATGCAGGGATCATCAACAAAGGTAGTACAGATTGGGATAGACGCCGGCCATCCTTCTATCAAACTTGAAATGCTTTGTGAACATTGAATTAATAGACCCTGTTCTCAGTACACTAAGTAAAACCAGTTTGCTTTGCTAGCATACCCATCTGATCACCTGAAAGTGGTTTTCAAACCACTCCATGTAAAGTGATCTTGTTGCTACAGGAATGCTTTCAAGACTGCTTCAAGCGTGCTCATTACAATCATAATTATTAAACTAGTTTCCACTAAACTAGTTTTAGGATAGTGATGAGAATGGGGTCATAGAGTGCCTAGTTTGTTTACATTTAAACACTGGAATGCCTGCCTGGTCCAGCACAGAAAAATGTTGGTTGGATGGGGTAAAACTTTACCCCAAGCAGCAATAAATTGGGACTACCTGGACTAGATCTACTTCATAACATATACTTTATAACACTTATACTCCGATAGTGACAACGGAAGAAACCTGATTCGATGGACACATTTACAGGGGTAATGGAAGAGACTACCAGGTCCCATGAAAATTATGACACATCAACTGTAAAGATATATAGGCCAACATGTACACTGCGAGCAAAAAAATAATGAAACAAACAAGATTACTACTAATACTAGCCTAAATTTGAGTGAATCTGCTTCAAGAAATTGGCTGTAGATCTCAGTCTTAAAGATTTGACGAGGTTTGTCACAAAGCCAGACAAGCAAACAAAAATTTAAATGAAAATTTAAAATTCAATTTTAAGAAAAATGGTGACAAGTCATAGGTAAATGACTGTGCACCAGCACAGATTAGAGTGAGTCATGAGATACATCAAAGGAATGGGATCCCTTGACAGATTGGATTGGAAACAGTACTATCTCCTCATAAGGTGGTGCTGCACCATCCCGAGTTTGCTCAATCTCGAGATTTTAGCCCTATCAGCCCTCTTCGCGATTAATCTCGAGATTCAAGAAACCCCGTCTCCACCATCGCAAGAAGAGCGATTCCTGCTCGAGCGAGGCACCAATGCATTATGGTCTGTCGCCGTGAATAAAAAATCCCGAGTGCGTCTGCACCTAAGAATTAGCGCGATAATTCGTAAAATAGCGCACTATTTTGCGAATAATCCCATGTTGACTTGAGATTGCAATCTCGAGATTAATCCTACGAACTAGCGCGATAATTGCGTCTCCATTGCAAATAATTTCGAGATTGTTCAGATCGGGATAATTTGTCGGATCAGAAATAGCGCGCTAATTTGAAAACTCGGGATGGTGCAGACGGCCCTATTCTTTGGTTACACTGTAAATTCCTGCAAAAAGGGTTAAACAGGTATTGGTACTGGCTGGTCACTGGTGCATCATCTGGACGTGCTGCTGCAAACTATAGCAAGAATAAATAACTACAGGATCCTAGAAAATGATGATATAATTATTGAAATGATATTCTTTATATTAATTCAATCTTACAAAAAAATATTTGCTCTCCAGTTTCAAATGAACTTAATAATTGGCATTACTCAGCATCTAAACAACATATTTATACCTGCTGCTGCTGTGTTTATGAACGTTTTCTAGAGGTTATGAACTGTTATGCACTCTATTGGCATTGACAGAAAGCACCAATATCTGGTGTGAGAACCTCAACTACGTGCATTCAAACAGACTTCCTAACAAAATTTATTGAATAAGGGCTTGATTGATCAGCCAAAAAATACAGTTTCCTAGGCATAAGTTGAATAATACAAATGCATAAACGAACCCAAAAATGATGCTCCCTTCTCTATATTTCTACATATTTGAATTTGCAATTTAATCTGCTACTATGATCATGTCAAATTCATGCAGAGAATACAAGGTGTCTGATATGGAAGACTAATAATACGGCCCAACCTAACCCCTAGCATGACTCATAAGCTGAGTAGTGGTGCTGTCAGCAGCATACAATAATAGTGATGACTTGTTTTCAATTTCAAATATCAACTTGCAGAAATCATTCTGTCTTTCTGCTTGTAAATGGATCAGTGTGGTCTTCTTGTTTGCTATATAGCTTGAACTCTGAGGCAGTTATATTGGAGTCTACGGAAAGGATAAACACAGTATGATATGACAGAGGGTTGGTATAATTTTGTTTTCAAAATTGAGTTCATGAGCAACAAAAGTGTCATCACTGGGAAGTTAATCAATGTGTGATGAGCTGTGGTAAATCAAATATATTGAAATATGTGACTTATTTCCAGCCACTCATGAAAATCAATGTTAGAGACTTAGATTAATATTTGAGGTACCTTACTTAAAAAAAATCTAATTTGAATAGCTGAACTACACAAAATGTCAGTGTTTCTATTTCATTTTATACTATTTCAGTACATACTCATTTTTTCATCATGGGAGTGGGTAGTCATTGTCAGAAAAGCAACTATTTAATCCCACTTTTTCTTCTTTTTTAAATTACACCTTTCTACAAAAACAATAAATATGTATCGCCATTAAAATAGGACAATGCACCTTTGCCCCTAACATAGTTTTTAAAACTTTCGCAGATGAATAATCAATCATTAAAAGTGTGTATCTTAGATCTTGAATCACAAAAAGGATTCTAGACAAAGTAATGCCATAAAATTCAGACACACACTACAACTGCATCATTTACTTTCAATGAAAGGTCCATCACAATGAAAGCTCATTTTAATGTGCGAAAGGGACCATAGACAGGGCTTCCTGCCAGGGACATAATACTTTGGCTCAAGAGCAATGCACCTTGAAATCACAAATGGGGCTTATGAATTGACACCGTTCTCACTACCGTCCTAAAACTAGTTTACTGGAAACTAGTTTAACGTGTAATGAGAACAGTCAAAGCGATCTTCCAAACCGTTTCAGAAAACTATACCTCGCAGTGTAGATTTGAAGATTGCTTTGCCTCGTTAAACTGGTTTTAGCTAAGTGAGGACACAACCGTTCTTCGGGAAGCGATCTTCGCACATTCAAGCTGACTTCTCCACACACTGTATGTGGAATGCCTATGCTGAAGTTTCAAATTTTGCGCGAAACATGTCATCCCACAGAGAGTGTTCCCATAGCAACAAGACCACTTAACGTGAAATGGTTTTGAAAACTACTTTTGGGTGATCAAATGGGAATGCTAGCAAAGCGATCTTCCAAACTGGTTTACAACTGAACCGGTTTTCAGTAAACCAGTTTGAGAAAGTATTATGAAAATGGTGTCACTGAATCAAGATAATACTAAGGAGACACATGAGTGAACATCTATCTTGGGTTGTGTTCATATGTTATTGAATTAATTAAAGGACTTACAAATTTTGCCACATTAGATAATTAGGATTATTAAAGTGCTAGATCATATCCATCATTATACAAGGTCAATGATCCTACATGTACATGACTGAAAATATTATACAAGCGCATGTTTTATATCAAGGCATACAATGTATGCAGACCTATCTGCACTGTACACTGTACTCATCATAAATCAGATATATGGAGTTGGAAAGAATATAAACAAAAGACAAGAATACACAGTTCATTGCAAAATAGAATAGCATGAATGACATTCCAAGTATAGGAAAGAAGAGATAGGACTGAATTTGCATAGGAAATACAATGCGCACACACACCAATTGCAATTTTACAATGAACACCTCAGACAAATGTGCCTTGCAAATTATACATTTTGAACAGAACTCCTTATGGTTTCAAATTGTAGATTACATGAAGGCCTACATTGTACATGCAGTTGACAAACATATATCACTGGGCAAATAACAAGGTCCAATATCAATCCTTTATACAGGCCCACACAGACTTCTTTACATCCAAAATTTGTATACAAAGAGTTGATGAATATTGACATTCTGTGGTACTAGCGGAAGCATCATTTTGTTAGCTACATGCACTGCTGGTTTGTTTATCTTGGAATATACACGGTGCTGATCGAATGAAAAATTACAGCATCATCAGAATTTTATGAGTGTTTATGCTACTTTCCTTTATTATCTTGTCAAGCAAACTTTCGATGTTTGACTGCTTCACCGTCCAACAAACAAAAAAGAGAGTATACGGGACTGAAGTTGGGTGATGACGTCATCGTTTTCAATGGGCTGACTCGGCGTGAAAACAAATTCATCGGGTTGAAAATTGCGAAGAGTTGGATTATTTCCAGAAATATCTGTATCCCATGTTTACAAGAGCTGATTTTTCACACAAAGTTAGCTAAGTAATAGTTACTTTCTGACATATCTCAGTCTCGTTCATGCCGAAGACCTAAAAATTTGAAATTTAAGTAATTTTTTTGACTACTTATTTTATTTTTTTCATGGAGAGTTTTTGACATATTTTTCATATTTTTACTCCACAAACAACAAAACTTAATAAAATATATTAAGTAATCATTCTTCTTTCCAAAAATATAAACATCACTCAGATTCATGGTCATTGACAAAAGTTATGGCAGTTTTGCTGCGACTTCCTAAGCAGTTTCAGGAAACCCTCTCGTTAACTTCGACCGTTTTTGAGGTCAACTGAAAACAAAATCAGCCGATAAGTGCACCTCTCCACTTTGCCTGAACCTGTTTCCACTAAACTAGTTTTAGGAAGGTAGTGAGAACGGTGTCTTAATGAGATACATGTACCCACTTCCCTGCACTACCACAACATATCTTCCAGTTAAAGTGCGTACAGTACATGATGAAAGCCCCCCCCGCCAAGATTAAAAAAAGAAAAATATATGAAGACCAATAGGCCTACTGTACATTCTTCATATATTTCATTGACATTCCTTTAATATACCGGTATATAAAATTACTTCATATACCAATGTACAATTAGACATTTAGACCTCATCTAATCATTTTCTTCTCTCTCTCTCTCTCTCTTTAAAGGTCGAGTCCACCCCAGAAAAATGCTGATTTGAATAAATACAGAAAAGTCAAACTAAGCATAATGCTGAAAATGTCATCAAAATCGGATGTAAAATAAGAAAGTTATGACATTTTAAAGTTTCTTTTTTTTTTCACATTATATGCACAATTCAGTGACATGTAAATGGGACAGTCAATGACATCCCTAACTCACTATTTCTTTTGTTATTGGGTGAATTATACAATATATCATTTTTTTTACAGATTTGACAATAAGGAGTTAAGGACCATCTTGACTGAACCATATTAGCATTAAAATACTGCTACATGTAATTCCACATGTTCAGAGAGGAATTAATTTTTGTTTCAAATGACAATGAGAAAATTAGAATATTCCATATTTCATACAATAAATACAAAAGAAATAGTGAGCGAATGATGTCATCAGTCTCCTCATTTGCATACCGGCCAGGATGTGCATAGGGCCTACACATATAACTGTTTTGTGAAATTAATTGAACCTTTGAAATGTCATAACTTTATTATTTTACATCCAATTTTGATGAATATTTCAGTGTTGTGCTTGTTGGATTTTTTTCTTTTTATTCAAATCAACTTCTTGTTGGGGTGGACTTGTCCTTAAGTATAGAGACAGTACAGTGCAAAAATAATACAGCAGTGTCCAAAGCCAGAACTGGCAATCTACCAACTGCTTAAAAAGGAGGTTATCTAAAAAATAAAAAAAAATCTATGAATATATGTAAGAAAGTGAAACCTTTTTCACTGTTTGTTTGCCCCATTTCTGGCCTGTTGAAGGTATGTCTTGCTAAATATTGGCTTTCCATTACCCCCACCCCTTAGTGGCAACAGTGGATGTATTCAGACCGACTCCATCACCAGAATACCTGGTAAATTACAAGAACTTGTTGGCTAAAAAATATCTGATAATTATTTGCCACATTCATATCGACCCAAAGCAGACCATTTTGGAATACAGTTCTTAAAGTTACAAGCATTCGCAGTATGGTCTAATCAGCAGGAGAAGCACATGATTAAAAACTTTGCTAGCTCAGCAGCCCACTCCACTACTCCCTAGGTTTAGAAAGCTCTCATGATTTGCTATCACACTGCCATTTTACTGTCTAAACAAGGGGGAAATCATCTTAAAACTCATATTGATACTCACAATTATGGACCAATTAATAATATTTATGTGTATGCTAACAACTACTATAGGCCTTTATCCACTTTCAAACCAAAGCACAACAAGGATATTTCATCCTCCGGAATATGATAAAGCAAAACATTTCAAAAAGCCTACACACATTTTCACAATTTTAATTTCAACACAAAGCTGCTTGTATGGGCTCTATACAATCCCTTCATAGCCCTACATGTAGATTGTAGTGCTGGCCTAACAGAAAAAAAATCTACATTGTAGTTGCAACTCTACACATAGTATAAGAAAATAAAAAGTAGAAACATAATTTCTTTTAATAAAACAAATACATGTAAGAGTATGGATGTCTGATCAGCATTGTTGAGTGATTGTTTTTTTCTGTTATGAAAATCATGAATTCTCTTTAAGTGTGTTCATGATATCCTTCTACAAGCATTTTCTTCAATAAGACTCACTGATCAATTTTTACTCATCATACATGACCCGTATATTAGATGCATTCATGATTGCTTACTCACAAACTTCTGACACCATTCAACATTACATGACTCATGTTTCATTCAAATAATACAGGCATGTACATTGTAGGTCCACCAACTTACTAGACAAACCAAAGTACCATCAACACTTTTTGCACTGATCAGACACACCCACTCTTGTTATAGGTCATGCCTATTGATTACCTTGAATTTGTTTTAATTTCTACACACAACTCATCCCAAAAGACCATACCAATACATGGTTTCGAACTGAACTATATAATTTGCCATGGCAACAGCAGCTTTGTTGATGAAATATTCAAAGTACTTGCACATTAACAGACTCTAAGTAAACAGGCTGAAACAGGTAAGGAACTGGGCTGGGAATGTACAGTATATGGAACTGTAAGGTATTGTTATCAAGTAGATAATAAACACACCTACTTTAGAGAAGGTCAAACTTCACCTTCACTTATTCAATGGTTTTGTCTGTTGACATAAGCTTGACAAAATAATCATTCAGTGTATCTATAGTGAAAGCAGTCATATATAACAATCTGCGTTCTTATATGGGTCATTCCACGGGGTTGGGGCAACAGCACTTTTTTGTGTTCCCTATGAATTGTTGGCTTTATCCTGAAAATGTGTTTGGCGTTTGGATGTTGCAATGTGGTTTTGTTGGAAGGCAGTTATGTAAGCAATTACTTGATGCAGAAATAAAAATGTTGAACCTCAAGTATTTTTGATGGTGAGACTTTAAATGATGATGTCCAGACTCTTTTTTGGGGTACCAAGTGTGACATCCAAAATGGTCATTTTCAGTTGAAGATATCTAATTAAAAGATCAACTCAGTCAAATTCAAATGGCCATGATTGATAAAGCAACATTTGTTTAATAACAAAACAGTAATGGGATAGCAAATGAAAAGAGGCTTCATATCATAAATCATTCCTACAACATCGCATACCACCGTTACATGCGATGTCCGCGTTTATTTTTTTCTGTAACGGCGGTAAAGTAGTAAATAACTAAAAGTCATAAATCATTCTGTCCAAAGTTATGTGTCAGAAATAAAGGGCAGGCAGTAAGCAACTTTTCATCAAAAGATTAGCTTTGAAAACCAATGTTAATGTCATGTAAATTAATCGAGGGTCGCCGATGTTTTGGGCGATGTCCGGGCCAAATTTGTAACGGTGGATCACATTTCATCGCGTATGTAAAAAGGAGAGACCGGAGAAGAGACCGTTGTTGTATCAGACGGACGGGATGTTAGCCGAAATCCACGTGCACATGAACAGCTATGATATCGGGTGTTTTGCTGCATTGCAATTGGGAATCTTCCCGCAATGTCCGTGTAACGGTGGATTGGATCTCCACGATGTTTTCCCTTTCAAAGCGACGTAAGTACGGAGATTTATCCCGATACTCGTATTTTTAAATCAGTTAAACCTTATCTTAAAAATGTGAAACTATATTATCATGCAGAAAGTGTTTTTAAGTTTGAAAAATCTCGCTAATTTTCCATATTCTTTTACTACAGTCCCACATGTATCTTTTCGTGTAAGTGAAATATGTGATTGAGACATCGCCGTGTTTGTTCCAGATTTGCTAAACGGCCCCAAAGAAATAATGTTTTTATTACTGTGATTCCGTGCAAACATGTTTTGAATGTTAGCTGACATGATTCAATCGCAATTTAGTTGATTTTTTTAAACACCGAAATATGTTAATTCAATAGGCCAATGGATACTCAAAACTGCTCTATCACCGATGATCATGCTGACATCTCAGATTTGGTACAAAATCTTGCAGCTTTCTCGCCTTGTTTAAATTGGCTCCTACTGATTCTACGTAATATGGGTATCAAAGACCTGATGATCAAATTTGAATTTCCCCCAAAAAATGAGAGTTTAGAACCAGTGGCAGCGCCACGGGGGAGGCAGCCCCCCCCCCCCCCCCATTTTTTTTTTTTTTTTTTTTTTTTTTTTTTTTTTTTTTGCTTGTCAGCTGATCCCAATCCAAAGGGGGGGGGGGCAAAATAATTTTTCTGTTACTACCCCCTACACATAGTACATGTGCTTTGTGTAGGTTGAAGCATGGCCATAATCCAATTACTAGTAATTCTTGGCTGTAGGCCTAACCTTCCCAAAACTTTTCATCTTGTTGAATGTTATACTTTTCAGCACATTCTTTTTTTCTCTCAATATTTTTTCAATATTTTTCAATATTTTATATTTTGATTTCTATATATTCAATTGTAAGGAGAGGGGGGGGGGTTCGTTTTATCAGAAAGCAAAAGCCTGTGTGATTGTTTTCAATGTGATTTTTTTTTATTGCAATATAATGAGATTTTTAAAACATGTACAAGTGAACAAAAGAAAATGTGACACAATCAAGTTTGTTTCACAAGAGTTTATTTGCTGTATCAGAAGGTAAATTGCAGATTTGAATTCCATTAATTCATTTAATTCTAAATGTAATTGCTTGAACAATTAAACTTCAGCAATGAAAATTAAATAGGATGGTCATAAAAAACTAAATGGAATTGTCTAGAAACCCACCCTTGATTAGAATGCGGAATAAAATTAGATTAAATTAATCCATTGAGAAATGAAATTGAAGTACAGATAATTTATGAAAAGGTAATGGGCAAGTAATTGTATTGTGAAAACAAAGTAGAACACAACAACACAAATACAAAAACCTTCTATAAAACGTAACTTTATATTTAATTTATGAACTATGAAATGATGAATTCTATTTGCTATGAAAAAATACAAAGTGAAGGTTCCTGTGTATTTTGCAAGAACAGATCAGATTCATTGTCCCTAGTAATCCACCCCCTTTAATGAGAAAATGTCAAGACATAAATAAGTAAATGATTTGATATAATATAAAAAATATTTGCTTATTGCTTAAAAAATATAGTCAAACTTCCAAATACTATTTTTCTCAACTACAGGTAGCCTCTGTTCAAGGTGAAAATGTATATCTTCAGTACATGAAGTGTCAATCTGGTGACCTGTACTCCTGGCCTGATGGCGAGGCACAATTCTACCTCCATCCACTTTGTGACATTGACAGAATCCTCTTCCAAACTTTCTTATTGGGTCACCAGTCTTCTTGAAGTTCATAAACTTGTAACCTGAATGCAGAGAGAAATATTGTATGTTAATTTTAATAGTCAGGTTTTTATAGTGTACAGTGTAATACATTTTTTTGCATTTGCCAGTAAGAAGTTTACCAAAGAGTTCTTGCAGTTTTATTTTTTAACATTAGAATAGCTTAGTACATTTTACTTTCTCGCTTACAACTCTGTTAAAAAAACAGAAGATATAAAGGTGGTGTGTTTTTTTAATTAAATTTGTCCACTAAGTTCTTTACAATTGTCCTTTTCGCATGTTGTAACTTAATGTTTTATCTAATGTATGTAAGTTCCAGTGATGACATGATTATATTTTAATTAATGTCACTTCTACACTACCATTTTGAGGACATGATGTCCATGTAACTGAGGTAAAACAAATTAGAGTTAACAAATTGAACAAGTTTATATGTGTAAGGTATAAATGCGTTGTCCATGTCTATGCCAACTTTGTCTTGTTTTGTCTTGAAAGACCATAGCTTAGAATAACTAAACTAGTACCTTTTCCCTACATATTTTTCACCTGAATATTGTATCAAAGGTATCAAAAAATGTTATAATTGTGTATGAATAAAAAAAATATTTTACCTGTTCATTGATATGAATTACAGAAGCTTGCTTGTAGATGTTGTATTTCTACACTTGAGTAAGATGAGTTAACTTGCATTTAGTGTATTGATACTAGAAAAATATGTCAAATATTCAAGTAATACTATTCAATATGACCATTACAAGGACATGATGTCCGTGTAACAGAGGTATCTACATTTGAAAGTAATATCTTGAAGGAGATATTTCAAAGTAATAAAAGATTTGGAGATCGTAAGATAGCACTGTTTCGTTTTTTCCCCTTTAGACAGAAACATAAATGTTTCCAGAGACAGACGGAAGTGGAACCTTGAGGATTAGTATGATTTTAAATATAATGTCAATAATTTTGTACATTTTTCCTTGTTTAAACTCTAATTTAAAGTGCTTTTACTTGCAAAGAATTTGACATGCAAAATGTTTTTCTTCTAGTATAATCAATTAAACTTGCGCAAATATTCTAAGGCAGAAAGGGTAATTTGGTATGTAATGACCATTAATGGATCTTAACTTACAATGCTTCAAATTATACCTCTGTTACAGAGACATGATGTCCATGTAACGGTGGTAACACCAAACAAAAATAGAAGGTTAGGCCAGAGAGAGTAGTTGAGTTTTTCCAAAGAGAATATTCCATTCTGTTGAGGCATGACTTCTCTCAACTACTAGTATTTAGTTCTACATGCCATCATTGAATTTTCTTGACTGGTGAGAAAAAAGAACGACACATAATTTGTCAATAATTTTGTACATTTTTCTTTGTTTAAACTCTAATTTAAATTTCTTTTATTTGCAAAGAATTTGACATGCAAAATGTTTTTTTTCTAATATAATCAATTGATCTTGTGCAAATAATTTAAGGCAGAAAGTGTAATTTGGTATGTGATGACCATTAATGGACCTTAACTTACAATGCTTCAAATTATACCTCTGTTACAGAGACATGATGTCCATGTAACGGTGGTAACACCAAAAATAGAAGGTTAGGCCAGAAAGAGTAGTTGAGTTTTTCCAAAAAGAATATTCCATTCTGTTGAGGCATGACTTCTGTCAACTATTTAGTTCTACATGCCATCATAAATTGAATTTTCTTGACTGGTGAGAAAAAAGAACGACACAGAACATGGCACTGGTATACACACAGAGCATCAAGTTCCATTTATTGATGCTAAATTTTTCAAAATATATATGCCATGTTGGAAAATGTGGAATAAAGTGACTAAAAATGTTGTTAGCAAAATATTTATTAAGAGGAATTGAGATCAACCCTTTTATTTTGACAGTGGGAGAGTATAGTCTAAGTAAGGATGATAAATGATGTCCGTGTAACGGTGGTATTTTGTCAAATCTTGTTTTGCAATTTACTCAAATATGCAGGGTGGTATGAAATGCCTGTAAGTGGATTTAGTTGAAGAATTGTCCCATGAAACATATAAGAAAAAAAACTTTTCATTTATTACATTTCTATTTTTTGACCCTGATGTCACAATTTTTGCCCCAACCCCATGGAATGACCCATATATCTCTTTTCTTGGGACCCTCAATAGTGTTTTCAACTACATGCAATCTCATAGTATATTTCAAACCATAGTATAGGTTCTTTGTGATTCTCTAAAAAAAATATATATATAGTATTACCATGTCATGAATAGAAACTAGTATAGAATGAGTTTGGTTTTTTTTTTTGTAAGAATGAACACAATTCACATTTCAAATATATTCTATATATCTAATAGCTCCTGGCTTTCATGTTTTTCACTCCAGTACACAGCAGAAATGCATTAAAATTTAGCAGTAAAATGAAAGTTTATAGCAAGTGAATTTTGCCTGCCATAATGAATATGATCATGACCTAAGCATGACCCTGGTACATAACAATGACAAGGGAACTCTGTCAAAGAATGCCCTGCTGAAGATACATCCCACACAGCAGGGTTATGATATGAATGGATGCGCTCAGCATGCCGTGTATGTATGCATCCCTACTAGAAGACTAAATTGTAAAGAGCCCGTTCAGTTCAGACGACAATGCTCCATAAAGAAACACTTCCCCAAAAAAACACTTCATCTATACTGCATGGTCTATTTTGATGATTATTTTTTTCCATATTTTGGCCTCAATGGGCAATTTTATTTAATTCAAACAAAAAATAAAAGAAAACATGCACATTTACAAAAGTAAATTTTCTTAATGAATGATGATCATGTAATAATTAAATGGCCTTTTTCACAAGAAACAAAAAATATTCCATGCATTACACGCCCTTTCTCACACGTGAAACATTTCTGGTATCCCGTTCTAAGCCATCCAATATATGCCTCACTTTAGTCATATTGGGGGGAAAAGCCATTACATTCTGAAGTACACCATGAAACTCTGTAGTCAGAATGCAAAGCAAGAAAGATAACAAGCCGATCCTACACAAGGTGATGTTAACTTTAACGAGACTTGGCAAGGGCTTGCCTTTAATGACCAGGAAGGTATTGACTGGATTCTTTCTCTAATCTTGTCTGGCTTTACATGTTTACAAAGAAGAATCCCACAGAGGGCAGGGAAGACTTGTGTCTGTCTCCTAATTTTCTACAAAAATATGTTGCCAAGTTCACTTACAACTTTGAATCTTCAAACTACTCTTACAGGACTTTGCAGGGTTCCATTTTCAATGTGAACACGCACACACAAAAATACTTCTTAACAGCTGAATATTATACTACTTTGAAACAAACTGAACTCATTTACCCCTCCAACTCAAAGAATCCAATTGGCTAGCATTTTTCAGATCTAATACCTTACAACCAAACAAAAACACATCTAAACAAATGCATGTTCATTTTGTATGAACCATTTTGATTTCTTTACATGACTTGTTATTGGTTGATCAAGATGATTCAATTTTGTAAAGTAAATAGTTCTGATTATCAAACAAAATCTCCTGATTCATAGTTGAAGCTTTGAAAATAAATTGCACAACGCAATGACAGCAAATGAAGATCATCCACCCACATCTCAAATTTTCTTTTATGAGATTCCGCAAAACCTCACAAGGCCTGCAAAACAAATCTTAGAGGAAAATTGTTTGAACAGTCAGACGTTGTCTGCCCCTAAATTTGCAACAGATTGGCAAAAATCACTTTAAAGTACAGCTGAATTTATGTCCATGTGTTAACCATCAAACATTCAGATGTTGACTTCAGAAATAAAATAAAAAATCTTAAATGAGCAGACAAATTGATACAAATTATTGTTTATCTTGAATGACCCAGATACTGTGTGTTTGGGGACAGGTATCTGGTATGCTTGCTAGAGTTCAGTTCAGGTTAAACGTCAAAAAAGTACATGCAGGAGAAAATGAGGAAATGGAATAGGAAGTTACTGGGAAAACATACATCCATGTGACTAGATGAATACATGTACATGATTACAATGCATTCATACCAATTCAAATGCAGAAAACACCCAATGGTTTCTGATTAGGAATTATTCTACCAGGATTAGAAACATCAAATATCTGCCCTTGTGAAAGTAAACAATTTGAATATACCCCAGAAAGCAAACACTCCCAAGTTTAACGTTTTTTTAATTTTTTTAAAATTCACAAATTTCTCCATGGTTGTAGGGTAAGCAGTATGAAAGCAAATTATGTGTACTTTAAATATGCGGCAAGGAAAATGTGCATCTTTTGTACATGATTGTAGAGACCTGAATCAATTCTTACAAATTACTTGTATTTTGCAATCAAGAGGACATGAAAGTACCTATTGTGAAAGAGTATTTCCTCAAATGTAAAATGACTGGATATTGCATGGGTGATCATGTGGATCAATTAACCATAGAGTAAATTACCCTGTCAAGACTGAGCTAGATATTTGCAAAATATCCATGGCAATACATGCTATCAGTGCATGGGTAAGGTGTACAAAATACAGACCGAAACTGAAGGACATATTTTTTTTTAAACGCAAGAATGCACATATACCCCCAACATTAAAATCAATTAACAGCAGAGACCGTATTATAAAAATTATCTTAAAAAAAAAGAAAAATATTCTTATATCTTCAGAGTAACAATAAAATCTGTATTCTGATTTTTTCTCCTCTTTTCTTGTAGCTTTCACTGAGTGCGTATGAAATCAGAGCTATAAGCGCGTAAAGATAAATATGGCGCATATATATCTCTGGGCGCAAGATATAAGGTACTTTGAAAATTCTCTTATCTTTGTGTTTTGTTAACCTCCTTTGAAAATACATTAATAATAATATTTAAAAAAGGAAGGAGGCTACTGTAACCTCATGTTGCATATGATATACATGTATCTCAGTCAACAATTATAATTCCTTGCTGCATCCCACAAGAACATTTTTTTTACAAAAGGATATATAATCCAGAGATATTACAGAGACAAATTTGCAGACTTTCCAGTAGTTAAAGATCTCATCTGATGATGAATCTTTTCAAAGAAAATATGCCTGGGAGAACAGGCACATATACTTTTAGCAGAGTAGCTACAAGCATAACTGTCAAGAGTCACAAGGGAAATCAAGCCGCATGTCAATAATGTGCTTAACGTTTTTACAGAAGAGACGCTTTTATTCGTTGACCCAAGCATATAACAACTTATATTATTGGTTGCTGATAAAATATTGGGCATGTCAGAGATAAAATAGGGGACATCCTTACGGAGACAAGACAGTTTTCAGAATACTGATTTGAGAAATTTTAGCGGGCTGTTATCTTGCTGAGTTACAAATAAATCTACGTGAAAACTTGTTATTAACAACACTTTTCAGGATACAACCCCAGGATTAAGGCATAAGATTACATTATTCAATAAAAAAATTGACAGACTATTTTACTTATCAATCTAACCAAAGTTAGCACAGAGATATCACACCCTTTAAAAAAAAAGTAAAGCTTCAAAAATAAATTTTACCAAAACCCTTCAAAATACATGTCAAGTATTTTAAAAGTTCTTTAAAAGATACATACTAGGTGGTTTCAGACCGCCTCGAAGTTCGTCAGTTCCAGGTATTCTCTGATCGGGAAATTTACCCCGATCAAAAAATACCAGGTATTTTGGTAATGTGAAAGCAAACTATGCGTAATTTCCCCGAAAGAAAATACCCGCTAAATAGTAGGTACTTGGCAAAATTACGAGAACTTTCGTGGGGATTTTTCCAAGGTCGCAGGTATTTTGGCAATGTGAAAGCAATTTACGGGAACTTTTTGCCCAGCGTGTCGTTGGGCGCAGGCGCCGTGGGTGGCTGCTGGGCTAGTGGTTTTGAATCTCGCGCCTTGCTTATCATACCATACTGCACATGCTCATAACTTCAGGAATTTATCCCGAAGGGTATGTTTCGGGGCGGTGTGAATGCAGGAATAATTAATGGGTATTTTTTAGCCTAAAAATGTTCTCGTAATTTAACGGGGATTCTTGTGATCGAGGCGGTTTGAAACCACCTACTGTACCAACTGCATAGCCAGGATTTAATTTTTTGAAGGGGTGCTATTAACACACACAAGCATGCCAACACCAACAAAGTGCACTCCCTAGGGGAGGGTGCAGAAAGATTCCAGATGGTGTTCCACAGGTATACCGTCTTGGAACTCATCTAGATGCTTATTATGGCCTACATGTCAGAAATATTTCATCACTGGGCTGTTCAAACCTCAAAATTTTGTATGATAGCGGCTCAAAAAAAATTATTTGTTATGAAAGAAGTAGTCTACAGACCAGGAACCTTCTTTTGTGGAGAACAAGTTTGAAGATTGGATGTCAATAAATCTAAAGGATTTGAATCTACATCCTTTGAAATTTAAAAATAAATCCTTAGGATTCAAAAGATATCTAATTTTTGACTGGTAGCTACCAGTCAAAATTAGATTTATTTGGAATCTTAGGGATTTATTTTCACAGCCGATCTGGATTTATTTTATATCCTTGAAATGTAGAGTGTATCTTTTTTTACATTCATGACAACAATCATATGATGCATGGACACAGGTAATCTAACCTTGACCTCTGTCCTCAATTGACCTCTCAGTTCAGGTCAGTCCTGTAAGGTATAGAGGCAAAACTATGTCATTCATTCCCATGGGTAGGTAACTGAGCTTGGTATTTATCACAACTCCAACAGAGTTTCTCAAAAAACTATACTCTTCAGAAAGGCTACTGCACAAACCTATATGATTAAATGTTTACAACTAAAATACATATTTCTGATTGGTGGAAAATAGGCCTGAGACATCAAATAACTTTTTATGAACAGGTGGTTAAAGGGGTGGGCAGTTCCTCGGTTACGGAGTGACATTCAGAAACAAGTTTTTAGCATTAAAACAAAGATATCACCCATATTTTAATAGTTATTTGCAAAGAAATGGTACCTGACAGTAGTTGCTGAAACCCACTTTTCAAAATAACAACATTTGTTATTTTGATCCACTGAATTAATGAGATATGAATATTCATAAACATGGTTACGGAGTGACGTAAAAATGGACATGCATATTTGAGGTGAAAATATATTGCTCAAACTCTGTGAACTTTAAATGGCTATCACAGTGTTGAGTTATTGATTGGATTCTATGATGTTCTAGCTTTAATATGCTGCATCACATTAAAAATTTGGTGTATTTTTCCATTAATTACAACTTAAAACATAAACCCATACCCGGTTTAATACAGAGTGAAGGTTACGGAGCGACATCTGAAATATTCACACACAGGCAACGTAAAATGAACTTATATTTAAAAATTTTCTTTTGATATGATGTAAAATGATGACCTTCAGATTATCCAAAAGAAAATTTTACAAAACAAGCAATAGTTTTCTGTTAAATTGAAATTAAGTAAAAAACAATATATGTAGTCCCATGTATATAATTTTTTGTTTGGTTTGGATTCTCCTATAAGGAGATGCGTAAGAAAAACATTTGTGGCTAATAATATTCCCCTTTTGTATTTATGAAATCCCATATGAGTTTTGATGGAAAAATTTGATCCAGATTTGAAACTGAACCATTATAAATTTTTGGAGAATGTCCACTTTTGCTTGGAATTGCCCGGGTATTCCTGGCCTATCCTGGGTGAAAATAATCAAATTCAACAAGCCAATAAAACAAGTGGAAGGCCTCTGTCAGTCTCACCTGCATTAGGCGATTCAATATAGCAGCAGTGCTGACTTTGAAAACAGATATTGAAAAATTATTCACAAAGGAAAACATTCATTATGATAATAAAATACTATGTCCATTGACCCAAAATGGCCCTTGACCATAATCATGTGACCTAAACCTGGCTCTCATTGTCCTGTGTTTGGTCATTCACCCTTATGTCTATGTTTCACGAACTAGATCCACAAACTTTATAAGTTATAATGCCAAATCAACAAATACCCCTAACATGGCCAAAGTTCATTGACCTTAAATAACCTTTGTTCTTCATGTGACCTGATACGTGCAACAGAATATTAAGAGATACATGGTTGCTCTTATGTTCAAGTTTTATGAATCAGATCCATTAACTGTCAGAGTTATCAGGGTAATTCAACAAATACCCCCAACTTTGCCAAAGTTTATTGACCCTAAATGGCCTTTGACCTTGGTCATGTGACTTGAAACTCAGTCAGGATGTTCAGTAATATTTGATTACCCTTATGGCCAAGTTTCATGAAATAGGTCCAAATACTTTTTAAGTTATGATGACATTTCAAAAACTTAACCATATGTCAAGATTTCAATATTGACTCCCCCAACATGGTCTAAATTCATTGATCCTAAATGACCTTTGACCTTGATCATGTGACCTGAAACTCAGGCAGGATGTTCAGTAATACTTGATTAACCTTATGTCTGAGTTTCATGAACTAGGTCCATATACTTTATAAGTTATGCTGTCATTTCAAAAACTTAACCTTCGGTTAAGATTTGATGTTGACATGGCCACCGTCGCCACTGCCATCGGAAAAAATGCAGGTGAGAAAAAAAATCATAAAAAATTTGATAAATAAATTTCAAGTTTTAGAAACATTTTGTGAAAAGTTATATGGATGCCATCATAAAAATGCAATAGGTGGGCTGATGATGTAATCACCAAATTTCTTTTCATCATGTTATTACATAAAATCAAAAATATTTCAAATTTTCAAATATTGTATGTGTGGATGATATGTGTTCTGCTGAGGTTTTCCTATTTTCAGATGAAATTGCTGCTTTGGCAGTCACACCTACATTTCCCTGAAGAGCAAATCCTAGGACTGGACTTCTACCAATACGCAACCACAATTGTGACCAAATCTGACTGTTGCAAACAAAATGTGGACTTTGAATTTGATAAAACCAAACAGGGTGTGAAAATGAAATAAGGTATGCAAAGCTGCAGACAATTTCCATGAACTGAGACAGAATGAGATTACATTGCACCAGAACCAACTTTTATTTAACACACAGTATACCCAATCCTGTGTTTAGAGCAACAATAAACAGTAGTATACTGTCTACATGTACGCATCTTATAGGCCTGTACATGCTGCTACAAATGCTACATACAGGAATAATCTATGTAGGTCTTGCCTCATATTTAAGAGATGTATCATAACACCATGTCCAGGACTAACATGGCATATCATTTAGTAAACCATCTAGTAAACCATCAAACATTTCATGTGATGTTAAATTACTAATTTCAAACATACATGCCAAGACTATGAGGCTGTTCTCACTACGTTCCTTAAACTAGTTTAGTGGAAACTAGTTTAACGCGTAGTGAGGACGGTCAAAGCGGTCTTGGAAGCGATCTTCCAAACCAGTTTGAAAAACCACCTCGCGATGTAGTTTTCAAGATCGCTTTGCCTCGTTAAACTGGTTTTAGCGTAAGTGAGGACACAACCGTTCTTCGGGAAGCGATCTTCGCACATTTTGAGCACGCTACTCCACACGACAGGTGTAGAATGCCTATGCTGCGGTTTCGAATTTCGCGCGAAATGTGTCACCCCACTGAGAGCGTTTCCATAGCAACAAGAGCGCTTTACGTGAAGTGATTTTGAAAACCACTTTCGTGTGATCAAGTGGGAACGCTAGCAAAGCGATCTTCCAAAGTGGTTTCCTGAATCGGTTTTCAGTAAACTAGTTTTAGAAAGCGTAATGAGAACGGCCTCTATTCTTCTGAACATGTATCACTATCGGACTATCAAAGATCATTTGTGTCATTACAGAAAAGGCAAATTCAAGAACAGGTGAGGTGTTACAGTATGCCTCGCCTGTTTTCTAATGGCAAAACTATTTTTATCTATAGACAAATTCGGATTGAATGTTGTTTTGTCTTATGGCGGCCACGACTGTGGGGCTTCCAGAATGCGTAAGAAAGCAAATGTACATACGTGCACCTAGCTCATTGCTGATTGGCTGATAGCCCAGTGGTACCAGCTATATACGGCTGCCATAAGTTACATTGCTCAGAAGTGGGATTGGTCTATCTATAAGTATGTCGAACCAACAAGTTTCTTTCAGTTACTATACTATGTTTAATTCCTGGTGATATTTGGCTGGCATGCCAGGGGTACAATGCACAACAAATATAGATGATGTCCACAATGAGGAGAGAGCTGCATCCTTCATAATCAATACATGGTGAATAACATCTTGGGATTGGGACAACAAATAGATGGACAGGAAAGAGTAGACTAATACAAAAAAAAGAAAATGGTAATAGGAAGGGAGGGGTTCATAAATTGGGCCACAGAGACATTCACTCATAATGGCATTTATTTTACTTCAGTCTTATAAAACAAAAAGAGGCTTATAAGTGATAGAATGCCACACCCCCCTGTAGGTTTCTTTTCCTTCCTTCGTTGTAAAATCAATTAATTATTAGCCAAGAAAGCATGATATCTTTCTACTGCATTCAAGCAACGTGTCCCTGTTGACCTACAAACTATGAAATATATTTGACAGGGAGTGAGTTTATTACCAGCAATGGCATTGATGCAAATACTAAGATTAGTGCCACTTAAAATACTGTAAAATAATATAGTTTAGGGTTAATTTATAATTAATATCAGACATACATGTAAATTCTAGCAAATTTGAATCAAGTTTCCGGGGGGACATGCTGAAATATCAAGTGTGTAATACTCGCTTTTCATAGATATTGCAGAGAACAATGCATGCACACAGTCATCATTTAATATGATATGACTGGGGGTTGTAAGACCAGTGAGCCAAAGAAGTTAGCCCACACATAGATTACTTTCAAATATTTGAAGAGGACCAGTGTATCCCAATTGAGGGGGCATAAGAGTAAATAGAAGCATTTTGTTATTTTATTGTTCCAAAATTCTCTTCAAACACACTCAACCTACGAATTCAATGATTCTTCTCATTGGATTGGCCCACTGTGGTATATCACTGATTGATTACTCATGTTATGGCAGGGAGTTGTATCGTACACCAACTCAAAGGGGGATAGATACATGTAGGCCTATACGTTTTAAAGTGAAAGGCAAAGAAAAATAAGAATGCAAAAGCCTGAGAAAATAGCACATGCACTGAACGTCACTGAACTTTCTAAACATTTGCCCGCCTCATGTTGTTGACCAAACACTATTCATGAATAAAATTCCAACTTGTTGAACCATTTTCAATTACTAAATAGTAATTAACAAGCGACTGTTGATAACATAGTATATCAATGGAATCATTACATACAGTGATCCTCTTTTAATGTTGTATTACAAATGAAAACAATAATGTTGCCACAACTATGGCTATGCATTGTTGAATACCTTTCCATTCACACCACAATTGATTTTGTCACAACATTGAAACTTTGTTGACTCCGCAAACTGTAAACAACAGGTCTGTTATTGAAAAAAAAAACTTGTAATTGCTACTGCTAAACAATTACTAATTAATAACTGGTAAGAAACCACCATTTAAAAATACAAGAAAACAGACTAGAAGAAGGGAACTAACTGAACAGAGAGGTTTACTAATAAATCATTTCAGATAATGGGACAAGTTTGCTGAGGCAGAGTAAGTTCAAAGTATACACAGATATATATATCATGCAAGACAGATTGAATGATGACAGATCATGCAGAGTATGAGAGGGGGGGTGGTGTTTTAGGGGAAGGGAAGGGAGGGGTGGTGATTATTTTTCTTTTTCATGTTTAGTCATTTGTTTCTAGATTTTTACTGAATTATCAATAAAAATGTCAACAAAACAAATGTGTAACCTACTGTTGAACTTTTTATTTTTTGCCCTCAGTCTTGTTTTGCTTAAGAATGCATCCTTAAATCTAGCCAAGTGTTTTATTAATAGGGAGTAAATACATCATACATGTACATCATCACAAAATGAACTTGGGGGTGTAGCAAGAAAATATTTAAATCAATTGCAAATTTCTGTTGACATTTTACAATTGATATATCACTTCATAAATCACATCAAAGTGTACTCTTTACTGCAAGAAACACATCAGCAATGAAGTGCAAATTTGTGATCAATCCCTAGATATATGATTGATTTTGGGACCTAAATTAGACTTTCAATTGAGCCAAATTTCTTTTAACACCCCAGATCAGTCATAAACTCATATGGTTTGAGAGAGAATACTCTTGTAAATGAAGGCAATATATCATCCACAGTGCACAAACACCCCCTACCCAGACAACTGACCCTGTTTTTGACCTGACCCTCTTGACCAGGATGAATTCCTATAGGTAAACAGGCCTCAAAAGAGAACTGAACTTGACTTTGGCTTGCTATGCATAACCTGGCTCTCATTGTCCTGTGTTTGGTTATCAAACAGGAGGTCAGTAATGGTCAGTTTGTCAATGTCCAGTCTAGCCATATTCAGTTTAACTGTCACGTGTGATACAAGGCCAATCACCTTATCAGTCATAATTATGAACAAAGAATAGGCCTTAAAATACGAAGAATATAAAATCAAGTATTTAAGCAAATTCAGCTACACAGTAGGTATAGGCAATAAAAGCATGAAGATCAAGGTATATGATTCATTTCTCATGGTATCATGAAATAATAAAGAGCATTGTCATAATAAATTTCAGTTGGGAGGCAGCGTAGCTCAGTCGGTGAGAGTGCATGTTTCAGATAAGATCGTAGATCTCAACATGAGGGGTTCGAGTCCCACTCATGCCGAAACGCGTCTAACAAAAAATCTGATGCTATAGCATTGTGTGTTAGCGTGCCTCACCACTGTATTCAGTGCAGGTGTGAATGCAGTTGGAAAACACTCCGTCCATCGGAAAGGACGCAAATGTTGGTCCCGTGTATAGGAGAGTCACAACCTATGCAAGTTAAAACCAATACACTATTTGTCAAAGAGTAGGGTGTTCACCCGGTGTACTGCACCTGCCGGTCCCGGCAAAATTCAGGTCAAGTCAATCTTGACGTTCATATGCCATATTAATCAATATAATGATTGTGGGCATTAACGGAAAGACAAGGCAAGTTAGTGTTCAAATTAACATGATTCTGAGATATTGTATTTTATGAGTTCTTTCAATAAATTCACTTGATTACAATAAACAAACAAATGGGAAAAATTGATATCATTTGCTTTCACTTCCTACATGCATAAATGTCTAGACCTATATCACCAATATTAGTTACATATAATTTTACTTCCATACTTTACTCATGCAAATGACATTTCACATGAAAAGTCAAAGAGTTATGGAAACTTATGATAAAGCCTGGGTTATAGACTGACACACTGCAAAAACATTCTCCTATCATCATACAAGTCAAATTTGGCCTCACTTCCTGAGCTTGCTAAAAATCAACAGTTTTAGGGATATGATCAATTTTTTTTAGCTGCCTGACTAAAATCCCCTCACTATCTCACTAACTGAAGGTCAAATTTCAATGATATACAATCAATGATGGACAGACAGATATGTGCGAGTGTTTCCAATCTACTAATCCATATCTCAAATTGGCAAAACATGGAATGAAAATGCCTGACTTATCTAATTGAGGTGAAAGATATAGAGTCATTGCAGATAACCACAGCTAAGCAGCAGGGGCGCTCTTAAAGAGTATAATCCCACTTCTTTGATAAACCATAAAACAGAAATAGTCAAATTATTAACTAATCCATCACACGACATTATTCCTTCAAGGTTATGTATGAACTAGCCTGCAGACACAGACCTTACGTTTTCACAAGTAGCATACATGTATACCCTTTTTACACAGGATTTTCTTAACCCCGGACTATCGCTTACCCCGTACTATCCTTAACCCCGTACTATCTTTTTTTCCTTTTCACACATGCCAAATCGTTATTGCTATCCCCGGATAAGGAATGCTTGCTTTTCACACACGAAACTCGCTAACCCCGGACTAGTGGTAGCTCACGAATATTCACGAGCGCACTGAGGGTTCATTCCTTTTTACACACGCTAAAATTTCCTTAACCCCGTACTATAGGTGGGGCTAAATAGTACGGGGTTAAGCTTAGCCCACTTTCGTTTTACACTAGCGATCTTAATCCCGTACTATCGCTCTTAGCACCGCAATTGCTGGGATAACCCTGCTTTTTTGCAGGGCCAAATAATCCCGTACTATAGGTGGGGTTAGCCCACTTTGCAAAAATGCTGTGTAAAAAGAAAGTGGGCTAAGCTTAACCCCGTACTATAGGTGGGGCTAAATGGCAATTTAGCCCCACCTATAGTACGGGGTTAAGGGAATTTTAGCGTGTGTAAAAAGGGTAGTAGAGCATCATGCAGGGTCTACAGTACATGTACATGTAGTGCAGCCACGGATCCAGCTGGATTAAGCTTAGCCCACTTTCTATTTTCACAGTGATTTCGCAAAATGTCTAACCTCACCTACATGTATATAATGAGGGATTATTTGGCCCTGCAAAATGGCGATGCTAAGAATGATAGTCCGGTGTAAATATCGCTAGTGTAAAAAGAAACCCGGCTAAGCCAAGGTTGTTGTTCGATTTATGCCCTACGGGCAATGGAGACAGCGCTATTGTCCAATCAGATATAAGCGCTCATACATGGCTACCACAAGTCAGGGATTACTAAATTATGTTTGAGATAAGCAACTAAAGCAAGCATTACCTAAGCCAGGATTAGGCAGAAAATTTGATGTTTCTGAAAACGAAAAAAAAAACAATAGGCTCAATCTCAAGATTTTAGCCCGATCGGCCCTCTTCGCGATTAATCTCGAGATTCCAGAAACCCCGTCTCCACCATCGCAAGTAGAGCGATTCCAGCTTGAGCCAGGCATCTATGCATTATGGTCTGACGCCATGAATAAATAATCCTGAATGCATCTGCACCTGCAAATTTGCGTGATACCGGTAATTCATAAAATAGCGCGCTATTTTGCAAATAATCCCAAGTCAACTTGGAATTGCAATATTGAGATTAATCCTACGAACTAGCGCGATAATTGTGTCTCCATTACAAATAATCTTGAGATTGTTCAGATCAGGACAATTTGCCGGATCAGAAATAGCACGCCAATTTGAAAACTTGGGCTGGTGCAGACGGCCCTAATGAGTACAGGGTTAAGGATAGTACAGGGTTAGTGATGATAGTCTGGGGTTAAGAAAATCCAGTGTAACAAGTGTAACAGAGTCTGAATCATAATGTAATGTATATATAACCTCATATGTAAATTGAGATACAGTTCATTTATGTGTAATAATTCATGAGTATGATGACCTCAGTTAGCTGACAATATTAACTCGTGTGTAAAGTGATAGGGCATCAGTCTTACACCTCAACTATCTGCATGATCGCATCTTTGAACACATCTCAATGATGTATTAAAATTAAGATACAGTAGGCCTATATGTATCCTGAAGCACGTTCCCATTACACACAAAGAATCATGATAAAACAAGTTCTACCCTCTCATTTTATTGAATGACTGCAACCATTAGACAGTAACATCAGAATAAAATCTAAAGAAAGTACAATGATAAATAAATCAATGCCTATATTCATTTGTATTTTGATGTTTAGAATCCTTCTCACAGACATACATTCATTTAACTTTTTAAAAATTTCTTAAAAGAATTCCTGTCAGTCTAACATGATGTCAGAAATAAAAAGCTTTATTTGTGTAAATTTAGCAATCAATGATACGAGTTTGAATATGAAGGAACTGTTTTACATTGCATCCCAGAAAATGTTCATATTTTATGCACAAAGTCCTATCTGAAAGAAGAAAAGGTGGATATTTAAGTTATGAACTTTGTTTTTCTCATATGTGGAAGCAAAACCAAGAAAAACTCACTCAAGATCATACTTCGCTCATGTAAATGAAAATATGGTACCACCACTTTCCATTCCTTAAAGTTGAATTAAGAAGACGATTCCAAATATTGAGATATTTACATTAATAGCAACCTTACAACCCCCCAAACACTAAGAGGTGATTCGACCCCCCATTTTCTTTTTTTTAAATAGTGAATTTGAACGATTTATCCCTACCCATTTTCCCTGAGTTCGCTCCTGCAATGCCTACCGAGACGGGTGTTCTTTGACTGTGACGTCACGGGGGGGGGGGGGGGTATTCGGTCCCGGTGTAGTAAACAAGGCAGTGCTGTTTTGTGTACTATGCACGTACGCCTTCATATTTACTTTTGTGTCAAAACTTCATTTTATCGCTATTGATTTTATGTGAACGATACTGAAAGGAAGTAATAATTATTCAAAGACATATAGTCAATAATATGTCCCTACATTGTTAAAACTGTTCTCCTTTGTAGCGATTTTAGACGATTTTAATGCCTTGTTTTCGTTCGGGACTGTGTCCGTGGCGAAACAAGTCATAATGGAATAAACTGCAGTTGAAGTTGTATCTGCGAGCCGGAGAACTTGCAAAGAGGAAATGATTAAAAGTATATTTATGGCCGTACTATTATTCCAAATATGTAAATTCCCTCAGAATGATACCATAGACCCTAAAGGAATAATTTCAAGGCAAATAATATGAAATTTGATCGAGATCTTCTCACCAGTCGATAACGTAGCAGTCTAGCAGACGTGTTATTATGACATATTTATCCGCGTGTGACGCGGCTCTTGCAAAATACACAGTTGGTTGCGGAATTGCTTTGTGCCGACCGGCCGCCGCTCCAGCTCAGCTAGCTGTCGAGCTACCGTACCGCATACCTTTCTTGCTGTCTTCAACTCACTTGCGAATTGCGTTTGTATGTGTGACGATGACCTCTAGCGTAATTAAATATTAAAAACAACTCGGAAGGCCGAGAAGAATAGTACGTTTGATTCAAGATTGTTCTGTGGAATGAGTTATGAGTGGAAATGATCCAGAGGATATAAAAATAGAGTCAAAGACAAAAGGAAAGAAGAAAAAGATGCCAGGGGATCGCTGCATGGTCATGAACTGCGGGTCGACATACCGGTACCAGACCATGCACTACATACAGTACACTCAATGCCTGGGTGTTGTGTGTATTGTATAGGCGTGCAGCGCGCGCAGAGCTGAGCTAGCCGCCGGAATTACTTTTCAGCTACTCACTTGATGGAACATCGTGATAAAATAAATGAGAAATAGTGAAAATATCATACAATAACTCACTGTTTGCAATCTTACATCATGATTTAAGAGTTCATGATAGTTATTCATACTGTTTTTTATACAGGGAAAGTAAAGATTTGTTCATATGATTCCTATTTGTTTGATTTGAGTTGCTTTGAAAAAAAATTGTAAAATAATCTTTCTCTCTGCATAGCATTTCTGCATTAAATCCGGACACCTCTTATACTGAATCCCCCCCCCCCCCTGTGACGTCACACTCAGAGTGATTTTTCTGTACACTCGTCTCTCGGGCTCTGACAGGTGGCTTATTTCATAGACTTTCAAAGCAAAATATCGAGAAAGCAGAGGATATTTGTGACATGCTATCTGTTTGAACAACTGATATATACTATATATTGTGTGTGGAACCCATATTTATGGAAACTCACCCCCTTCTTAATTCAACTTTAAACTTGATCATGCGTGCATTATGAATGTTGAAATGGGCTTTGGATGATGGAAGAGAAGCATCTTTTCATTGATGTACATTTCATGAAGCAAATTTATGACCATAATAGCAAAAAAACTACAGTGAATTAAGGTTTTGAATTACAGTTTCATTTTTCTGGGACATACTGTACAAACAGGAAACAGTAGGGGAAACATCTAAAATGATTGCTCCTACATGTATATGTATAGCTAAATGCAAATATTTCAACAGGCAAACTTCAACATGACTAGAATTAAAGGCCTACATGTATTCATGATGTCATAAATTACATGCACATTAAAATGTTATTGAATAATGACTGGAACAAATACCCTGGTAATCAATTTGATCCACATGTTGAAATAAAGAATGAAAATCACTCCACTTCTTTTCACAATCACCTACATATTATATTCCATCCTTGAATTTCCATCCTTGAATACAATGCTTTTACATTATTCTTCACCACATCCTCCCCATGGTAAAAGCAATTTAAGCTTTACAAAAATCTTCCATTAAGACTTTGAAAACAAATCAGAAAAAATATCATTATAAGAGAAAATATGAAATGTTTACACAGTTAATAGTGCCAAATGAAGGTATGGTAAACACCATGATCAAAATATCAATGATAAACCCCTAAAACCACTATGCAAATATTTGGAGGCATCACCTTTTTTCGCAAAATTTGTTATTACAAGAATTACACTTAAATAGTTTGTTTAACAAAGGATCCTACTGGTCCACATAACTTTTGTTTGCAAGAGAATATATATGCCTACATGTAAGCATTCTTCACATAACATGCTCATTGGTGGTTGATATATTTAATTCTTTAGTTTGCTATTTTAATACTTCGTACAATATCTCCAGTTCTAGGAAAAGGATCAAGCCATTGCAGCCCACTATACAAAAGGCATATCATAATAATAGACATTACAAAAGAAAAGAAAGAGATACATTTTGAAGTTTGAACTCAATCTCAACCAATGTTACACTCATCCCACGTATAGTCTTAGAATTCATGTCTATGTACGGTATGATACCATATCTACATCATTTACCGCGGGGAAACCATTTCTGCTTACTCTACATGTACTTGAATATTGACTTTCAAACATAATACATCACTCCTTGAAAGTAGGCTATGGTTCCACATACTGAAAGCAGGTCAGGGGTAATGACCTTTTCCCCCTGAGGCATTACAGATGACATCATCATGTCAATCGCTGACCTCGTAACCTCTGTTTTCACTCCCAATCTCCTCCATACCCACTCCATATCACAACAGCTCTGGGTAGGCTTCAATCTATATATAGGCCTATATATTTGTCCAGCTATAGAGTGATCGAATTCTCCCATCAACAGTTTGTATTCATTTTACACATATCACTATATGCAACTACTCCACATCATGTAAATGCAGCTAACAAAAAAAAAACGATGGCTCTTTTATTTTTCATTGCTGTCCAGTGTTCTGTCAAATAGAAGTACCATACACAAACTGATGGAAACCAGTCTTCTGAGGAACCCTTATAAGAGAAAGGTTTGCAATTAATAATAATAAAAATAGGCATTTATATAGCACCATCTATCTAGAAATATTCTATTCCGAGGCGCGTTGTTATTATTATTATTACCCCGGCTTTAGCTTGAGCTGCCTTTCAGCGCTCATGCATTCAAGGAATTAATCCTGCCGGGTACCCATTCACCTCACCTGGGTCGAGTGCAGCACAATGTGGATAAATTTCTTGCTGAAGGAAATTACGCCATGGCTGAGATTCGAACCCACGACCCTCTGTTTCTAAGTCATAAGACTTATCCACTGTGCCACAACGCTCCATAGGCAACTGCCTATCAATTATAAAGTGCATTTAGTTCAGTTTGGGAGTTGGAGTTAATAATATGCCTAAACTAAATAGAGTCATAACTTCACTGAAATGTTAGTTTCTTCCAAAGAGTAAATCTTGCGATACATGTGTTATTCTTAAACCCCATTCTCATATACTTTCCTAAACTGGTTTCCACTAAACCACTTCACATAACCAGTTTAGAAGACTTGCCGAAACACTTGCCTAGATATGCCAATGAAGTAAAGGAGGTAACTATTGCTTTGTAGTATATATAAAGGCCTAATGTATACCTTGAGTGATCGAGTCCCATAGCGAGTTTACTGAGCACCTGAATGAGATGTTAATTGGGTCACATCTTGAAAAAGAGCCTTGGTTTAGGCCCAATTCAATCCTGCTACTTTAATTGCTACATTTTCCAAGGATAATTTGCAGCCCGCCCTAAATCTAATTTCCACCAGAACTTCTGAAAATGATCCCCAAGATTCATTGCAATATTCTCCCGACATAGTGTACAAACAAAATGCAGTTAGTGCAGACATGTTTTACTGAGCCTTTTACATGTTCAAAGAAAGCAGTTTGCACATGCCATAGGGTACAGAGGGGAAAATGCACAGTTGTATTTTAAGCTTTGATTGAGAAAACATTAAAAACTCTCAGAAATATTGTTAATCTGTCACATTACCTTGCAAATACTGTCAAATGTAAACATCTAAAATTTCTGTACCGAATGTACTGAATGTTATTTTATCAAAGCGTGTTCCCCTCTCATACTACCCATCCACACCAAGATAGTTCATTTCCCTTCCATCAGTATTATATAAACATTAATTTTTTTATTCACATTTATACAACCATTCAGTAGATTGATTTGGTAATAAAAGTGGGGGGAACTATTTGCACTTATATCATATGTGGTGTGTGTTTTTTTTTTTCATTTTTCTTTCTATTCAATTGTTTGTGAATGTGCCATTTTTTAAATTTTTGAATAACGATGATATATAATAGTAAAGCGAAACAGCTATCTAATGTACTTATTTATACTCTCTTGTTTCCAATGCAATTTATTTTCATAATTCAATGTCCTTGATTCACTTTTATCATTCTTTGACCCATATCATGTAGGCCACGCCCTAACCTCTGTGTGTGACAAAGTTTCTACCATATCAATGCAATAGACTGATAAAAATGATGTCATATACATGTACATGTACTTGGCCAAGGAAAGACGTACCGAAACTAACAATCTTATGCAGTAGATGAGCTGATATTCCTTCCAATACTCTGGAATGAAATCCTACTTTATAATCCATTAAAGGCTCATTAAGGAATCCTTGATTGACAACATAATACACAAGCAGATCTAGAGATTTCATATTATTGACATGAACATGTTTCAGGGTGCAGATTCAACAAATAATTTCAGTCATGTATAATTGAACATTTTGATAGCAGATGATTTATATAATTTATGTCCCAGGTGACCAGACCTTTTTCTTGGAATCTATATCATGTTATCGAAGGTTTTATTTAAATGAGAAAAAATTCTTTATTATCACTTGGATCCTAGACTATAATATATGCAGAAGCTGTAGCTATAGGTGTATTCAGACCAACTAGATCATCAAAATATCAGTTAAATTACATGTTCAGGTCTCAAAATACCAGATTATTATTTCCACATTCATACCGCCATAATACCCATGCCCTTGGAAAATCACTGCGAAAGGTCATATTCGGCAAGCGCCTACTATTTACTTTCAGGGATATTACAAATATCTTGCTTCTATTGGCAAAATGGTAAATTTCCCAATCAGAGATAGCTGGAACTAATGAACTTCAAGACGGTCTAAATACGCCTTATATCTTTGCTGTTATTGTTGGCTAAATGCAAGCATTGCATCTGATGCAGGGAGACTATATTAGTAGGTGCATAAATAATCATGGCCTACATGTATACACCTTTGTCTTGGTGTGGTTGTTTTATATTGACCAGGGTTAGGTACGGATGTTTCATAAGAAAAACTGCCATTGCAGCCACTATTTGTAGTCTCACTGCATCTTGCATCACCAAGAAACAAGTACAAAAATCGATTTTTTTTTTTTTTTTTTTTTTTTTTTTTTTTTTTTTTTTTTTTTTTTTTTTTTTTTTTTTTCCCCCAGGGGCTACTTTTCAAAACTTACTCTTTAAATCTACAACATTGGATAAGCTTTAACATTGCGATGAAAGGGGATTTCTAGGGCTCCTTTTTTGTTGTTTTTTTGTTGATCTTTTGAGCATTTCAGGGGGCTAAATCGCCCCCAGCCCAATAGGGAAGCTAATAAAACGGGTTTAATTTTTGTAGACTGTAGTATAGACTTCAATTTGAATACCATATCAGATTCATACATTTGTGTGAGTAGTTATTAATAGTATCCCTAAATTAGACCCCAAAAGAGCCAATCTGGAATAAAATTATTGGAAATGGTTTTTTGACTGATTTGAGTAGGTATGGGTGTCAACATTTACCAAAAAAAAGTTAGGAGGAATACGGGTTGGGGAAAGTGCTTTTTTTCAAGGTCAAAGGTCAATGACCTTTTCGTACATACTGTATAATGGTATCTCTGAGATGGAAAGGCGCAGGTTGGTGATAATGGTGTCGAAATGCACAAATTCTTACCAGAATATCAAAAAGAATAAAATTAATGACCTAGAATGCACATTCACCTATAAAATTCAAGGTCAAAGCCTTTCAAAAGGTCAATGACCTTTTTTACATTATATACCATACCGTATAATGGTATCTCTGAGATGATAAGGTACATGCTGGTGATCATGGTGTCAAAATGCACAGATTCTTACAAGAAGATCAGATAGAATAAAATTAAGTACCTAGAATGCACATTCACGCATAAAATTTAAGACGAAAGATCAATGACCTTTTATACTAAATATACCATATTATATAATTGTATCTCTAAGATAAAACGGTGCAGGTTGGTGTTCTTTGTGTCAAAACACGCATATTCTTACAGGAAGATAAAACAAAATTAAGCATCGAGAATGCACATTCACCCATAAAATTCAAGGACAAAGGTCAATGTCCTTTTTAACATTAGATAATAATAATGGTATCTCTGAGATAAAACACCGCAGGTTGGTGATCTTGGTGCCAAAATCCAAAGACTTGTACAAGAAGATTAAACAACACTAAAATAAGTATAAAAAATAAACTTTCACCCTTTAAATCCTAGATCAGAGGAAATATATAATCTATATGACATAAAAATAACCAAAAACAATATCTTTTGTGTTCATATTTTATATCAGAATAATGTAAATAACCATGGCTAATTTGTAATGAAAACATGGAGGTTTCAAAATTTCGGTCTGAAATAATGAAGGCCATGGAAAATGTATTCAGGGGTCAGAGGTCAATGAGCCCTTTCCAAAATATCAGTGGAAATTAAGTAAAAAAGTTGATAACCAAATAACACTTTTTCATATACTCCGATGCATTGCCAAAAGCACTGAAAAAATAAATGAAATCAAGTATATAATTTGAAATGATTTGTATCTTAAGTAGCAGCATTTAATGCATCATTATATCTAAATCAAGGTTGTCGTGTCTTTTCTCTCCAGCGATAGGCCACTCACCTCAATGCTATAATAAATATTATAAACTATTAGCTTAATCTTCTGAAAATGGATAGGACAGGTCTAACTCTCATGTCACAGCTAGCATCATCTGAGAGCATTTCCAAACAGCAGAGGGATGATGATAATGATGAAATGAAGGCCATCATTAGAGCTGCAGCTTCTGTCATACATGTAGTAAATTACATATATATCAACTTCAACAAAAGTGAATTCCCGTATTATCATTAATTCCCTTTCATCAGTTCATTGCGAGCTGCCAGAATCTCTTGTGATGCTAATGCTGCAAGACAAAACTTCATATCTGCTCTCTGCCGTACGTCACCCATGATGCTATTTCTACTAGGTATCAGTTTGTACAAGGATCATGTTTTTGGTCCAGAATAACTGATTGTTATCATGCACAAATTAGGCATATAACAATGAAATTCAAAAGGAGATAATAGCTTACAAGTAAACATCCATCGACCAAACAAAACTACAGCACCACTTCCAGTTCTTGAGAATCAAGCTGTGCAATTATCAGTAATAATATAGATCCTGGTCTGATATCCCTTGACAGAACATAAGGCTTTCATTGAATGGGCCAGATCAAAGTCTTGAAAATGTCAGAAGGTTTTCAAGAGTTCAATTACTCTTTGCTGAAGTTGAGACACTTAACTTCATCTATGACAAAAGCTGCAGCTCTAATGATTGCCTTATTTTAATTCTTCGTCATTGTCCCTGGCTATATGAAAATGTTCTCGGATGATGCTTGCCATAAGAGTTAGGCCTATCCTTTCCATTTACAGATTAAGTTATAGTGTTATAGTATTGATTGTAGCATTTGGGGTTAGTGACCTATTGCTACAGAGAAATTAGTACCTTGATTTAGATTTATAAAATGCATATCTAAATGCTGCTACTTTAGGTAACTTTACCATTGTCACCATTTCAGATTATATCACACATTTTTTTAAAATACTTTTGTCAATGCATTACAGTATATTATAAGAAAAGTGCTATTTGATGAATCTTGATCCAATTTTACCTCGAACTTGTATTTTGACATCATCATTGGTCAAGGATTCAACTATTAAATTTGTGTTCTTTTTCCACGCAGGTCAGTCTTTTTCCCATCAGAATCACTATACCTACATGCCACAATCACGTTATATCGACCTATTTACTTAAATTCCCTGACGTTATTGACATAGTTGATTGACCTTTCACTCCTAAATATATTTTCCATGGCCATTTTTCATCCTTATTTCAGAGTGAAATTATTAGACTTCCAAGTTTTCATTACAAATAGTTATCTTTCTTTCTATTATTCACAAATAAAATGTGAATATAATGGATTAATTTCTTTTTGGGGGGAATCATGCATGGACATATAAATATTTATCAACTTTTGACCTTTGACTTTGGATATTGGATTATTCTGTATGATTATTTTGAGTCTTTTTTATCTTCTTGCAAAAATTGCTTTTTGACATCAAAATCACCAACATGCAGCGTTTTATCTCAGAGACACCTTTATACGATATATAGCCTATGTAAAAAGGTCACTGACCTTTGACCTTGAACGTTATGGATTAGTATGCATTCTAGGTGATTAACTTTATCGTATTTGACCTTCCTGTAAGAATCTGGGAATTTTTATACAACGATCACCAACCTGTGCCGTTTCATCTCAGAGATACTATTATACAGTATGATACATAATGTAAAAAGGTCATTGACCTTTGAAAGGCTTTTACCTTGAATTTTATAGTTTAATGTGCATTCTGGGTACTTAATTCTATTTTATTTGATCTTCCTGTAAGAACATCTGCATTTTGACACCAAGATCACCAACCTGCGCCTTTTCATCTCAGAGATAACATTATACCGTATATGATATGTAATGTAGAAAAAGGTCATTGACCTCTGGAAGGCTTTGACCTTGAATTTTATTGTTTAATGTGCATTCTGGGTAATTAATTTGATTTTATTTGATCTTCCTGTAAGAACCTCTGCATTTTGACACCTAGATCACCAACCTGCACCTTTTCATCTCAGAGATACCATTATACCGTATATAATGTAATAAAGGTCATTGAACTTTAAAAGGCTTTGACCTTGAATTTCATGGGTGAATGAGCATTGTAGGTACTTAATTTGATTTTATTTGATCTTCTTGTAAGAATCTGTGCATTTCGACACCATTATCACCAACCTGTAATATTTTATCTGGGAGATACCATTATACAGTATGTACGAAAAGGTCATTGACCTTAGACCTTGAAAAAAAGCACTTTCCCCAACCCGTATTCCTCCTAACTTTTTTTTGGTAAATGTTGACACCCATACCTACTCAAATCAGTCAAAAAACCATTTCCAATAATTTTATTCCAGTTGGTTACTAATTACGGGATACTATAAAGCCTAGATGTGAAATATCTATAAAAAAAATACAGAAATTAAAGCCTCTCAATAATAAAATACAAAAGAACAAGTGGGGATGTGACATCATCAGCCCACCTAATGAATATTCATGACGACTGTTTTCACAAAATATTGCTAAACTTTAAAATTCAATAACTTTGTTATTTGTTATCCGATTTTGATGAAATTTTTGGCATTTTGCTCAGTGAATTCTACTCTATTTATTTAGCTATAAATACTTCCAGACCAGACCATCCCTTCAAGGCAAACAATCATCTTTATATCTAAATATTCCCTTAAATTGTTGATATCTTGTTGCTGCTACTCAAGAAAGGTGTTATATCCAATCATGTTGCTCTCTTATATTAAGGCAAAGAGTACTCTTACCTCAGCTTGGACATTTGCCATTGAATCTTTAATTGCCATTGAACAAAAATAGATTTCTAGTTGGGCCTATTCCAATGTAATGAACTTGAGCTTTAATGATCAGTGAAGTGTCTTGTAACATTAATTTCAGACCATGGTTAATTGAATATACTCTTTCAACCAAACTGAAATTATGATTGCTACTTTAGGAAAAATCCTCTTTGGGAAAGGCATGTCTATGCCAAAATTTGTGTACTGAAGGATGACTTTAATATGAAAACAGAAGTGTCTGGAATGGCGCACACAGGTCAAAGACCCGACCTAAATGCTGCGCATATGCGACGTGTTTGTGGTTTGTGCCTCTAAAAAATCATGCGCATGGCATGAATGATTTTACGAACTGGCTCAAACCTTGGTTTGTGCCACTAAAAAACAGTGCGCATGATTTTACGAAGTGACTCAAAAACCCTGTTTTGGTAAAATTAGCAGCTTGAAATGCATACATTAAATGCTCTTCATTTCAAATATTGTATGCTTTAGATTGGTAACTTATCTGGTTTCTTCCAAAGCGCAAAGTTATGAGGGTCTGAAAAACATCCAAACTTTGAACGCGATTATCACGAAATCATGTTTCGCAGACCAGCCACGGTTTGAGCAACTTCATGCACTTAAAAATGCTTTTCTTCCAACAAGGCCTACATGTACCGACCAATATATGGTAATTAGTCATCATTCATGATTCATCCAGATCTAAAGCAACGATTTGTTTGCTTTTCAATTGGGAGCTAAACACATTCCATCACTATCACAGTCCAAGTTTGAATTTCTACTTCATTTTCTTGCAAATTTTGCAAATGGGTTGCTACCCTGGAATCTTGGTTGTCTCAAGAAGTACATTGCACTCATGTCAGAGACACCTTTATTAGAATGAATAAGGACATACACAGGGATCATATGTCAAAGTCATACATGGGATCATATTAGCTCTCTATTCTGCACGTACACATCATGTGGTCCATACAGGTAGTAAGAGAGTTTACAATGATAACATAGCTTCCATGCTGATTATGCCAGTATTTACAGTTCAAGACAAACATGTAGCATGGCTAGTCTCACTTTAATATGAAAACCATCCATGGATATAAATCAAAAGAACTGTTTATTAGGCCTGTATCTTGAAACTCATATTCTATGCCTACATTGCCTACATGTATACCTCAACAAAAAGAAAATCTATTTGTCTTGATAGTAGGTCATAATGAATTTTTTTTTTAATCACTAAATAAAAAAATCATGTGGGTAGTACATGTAAATGACATCTGAATATTCTAGACAACTTATTAAGTCAAGTTCACCTACAATAAGTTGGGAAAATGACAACTCAATTAATACAAATGGTAAAATGTATATCCATTAGGCCCTGATCACATACGTGTACATATAGTGCCCACCTGTAGCAGAGACAGACAGACAAGTGAAATACTATACTGTATAGAAATTCAGTATCACCAATGACTGATAAATCAGCAGATTAAAAGCTACCTACAAATTTCTAATTGAACTACCAAGTACAACTACAAATAGAAATAAGATTACCATGCTGAATTTCTCTCTTTTTTCTTTTTTTGTTGTTGTTGATTTTATCTCTGCATCATGTATGGAAGTAGCCATACTTTAATATTGTTTGTTTGCAACTCGTAATCAGAGATACCACTGGAAAAGGAAAAAAGAAACACTGAACTCTTTGCGAAGTGTAGCAAGCCCCCCACAGCACGGGGTCCAGGGGCAATACCCCAGTGGGTCGAGGAGGCAAAGCCCCCAAAGCTCCAGGGCATCTACAATGTACACTTTAATATATCCTTTTCAAACTGCACATATTTCCCGGGGTTAAGCTTAGCCCACTTCGGTTTCACACTACGTTTTAGCAAAGTGGGCTAGCACGGTAAATGGTAAGGGACTATCTGTCTCTGTAAAAAAGCAGGGTTAGCCGGTGCTAGCACCACAATTGCGGTGCTAAGAGATGCAGTGCGAAACGAAACCGGGTTAAGGAAAACTGGGGCTAAGAATTCGCCAATCACAGAAGTCAAACTTGCATGTTAATCATGCTCTGTGTGGCAAAATCATCAATATTCATGAGCTGTGCGATAGTCTGGGGTCAAAACGTTAACCCCTGCTATTAAAGCAAATAGTATGGGGTTAAGAAAGACAGTGTGAAACTAAAAAAAGATAGTAAGGGGTTAAGGAAAGTCCGGGGTTAAGGAAATGCAGTGTGAAAAGCATATTACAAACCCCTCAAGAGGTCTTTTAGGATGGGGGAGGGGAACTGGGAAAAGAACAAGCAAATAAAGACAAATAATTAATGATCACACTCATAAACAAACTCAAATAACAATTCAAAAGCTAATTTGATGTGGACTTAATATAGATTTGCTTTCCATTGCATGTTGTACATATTGCTGCAGAGTATACAATGTACATGTATGCCCCAGGAATTTGACATGTTTCCACCATTCAGGCACACATGAAAGAGGTATAAGCGAAACTTTTAAATGTCATAACTTTCTTATTTTACTTCCGATTTTGATGGAATTTACAGTGTTATGCTTGTTGGATTTTTCTTTTTATTTCAATCGACTTGTCCTTCAATGAGATGAATATTGGATAGCCCATCCATTTCTAAAGGTTGCACATTATCAGAAATATCATGCCGATACTCTTTTCAATACATCTGTCTCTGTTCTCCAATGAATGATGACTTCTGTCTGACATTTACAGAACATCTCTAACAAACTGATAAATTTATTGACAACGGATTCTATTCAGAGTACTAAATTTACTGTATAAAGTCCAAGTTATATACATTGGGTCATGATCAGGTCATTAAATTGGGTATTCAATACAAGTTTATTTTCTAATTTGTATTTCGTTTTATTTTTCTATATTTCGGTGCATGGGTTGATCTTTTATTTATTTCTTTATCTACATGTATTTATTACTTGTATTTTTTTTTTGGGGGGGGGGGAGAGGGAAAGTGTGGGAGTTTAGAGGTACATTGTAAAAGTCCCTAAAAAGTCAAATTCCAACAATGTGACAAAAGGAGATTGATTAGTGTTCGACTGTATGAGATCAACTATATGGTATCCAATGCACAATAAATTTGTTAAGTATTTAATTCAATCAAATCCCTCTTTTCATGTAAATGCATTTAATTTTTTCCAAATGAAAGTGTAAATGGAATTCAAATAAAAATAAACTTGCACATTATACTGTACATGTATAGTGCATGTACATGTAGCTAACCATTGTCACTGAAGAATGCCCGTCGATTTGTATTTCCAAGTACTCATTTTGAATGAAAATTACATGCAAACAGGAGTGAATAGGAAAACGGATATGACGATGCAATGGTCTCGCTCTGATAATCATTCATAATTTGGCTAAACCTTTTTATTTTCTCGAGTCCACACTTTTTTTCACTCAGTGTTAGTGTTACACAAGTATATTACCATTCAATGGATTGATCTACTACACTAAAGGCAATGGAATGTAAATTTAACTGTAAGTGCAATACCTGTGTATTGTTATTTTTGCTCTTTTGGGGTTTAAATTGCATTTAAAAAGTGGAATGACAAATGACAACAAATACCATCCTTTTGCTGATTTCACCTGAAAAGTATTTGACTATCAACAAAAATGCCTTTCAATTACCAACCCATAAACAAATTACAGAGTTTATCTCTGGTCATAAACACAGTACTGTAGCTTAAACTTTTAATAGTAAAAAATGTCTTGTAAATATCTGAGGGTGTCGAAATTGGAAGTCATTTGAAGCAGAGTATGAATGCAGACAAATGCTTGTGCGTCCCTGGAATCACCAAATAACATCCTCGTTTGTTCACTAGGATTCTGTTTTGTTGTTTGTAAAAATGGGACTCCAAAAATACCAGAAGCAAAATATGATGCAAATATCCCTTCATGTATTACAATATGTACAAGTTTGTAAGGCATTGATTGTATACATGTATGTACAGTACATGTAGAGTACTTATCAAAAAATGATAATGTAGTCATGTGTGTACATGCACCAAAATAACATGGAACATGTAGAAGGATGGTTATATGTTTGCCAGTGTATAGAACAGTAATCTCAGCACCCCTATTATTGTGCCTTGTCTCCTTTATACCCCTCCCCCTCTCTCTCTCTCTCTCTCTTTCTTTATACAAAACCCTTTACACAGAGGGACTAAACAATAGGTGAGTCCTCCACAAAAGCCCTTGTTCTGTTTACAACACTTTTGAGGCTCAAGCTGGCCCCAATGCATGGTAGAATACATAACAACCAAGCTAGCATTCCAGGCAAGCTTAGACCCTGATTAGCCCAGCCCCTGATTTGCATAAATCCACACAGGCCTATTCTCTCTATCCTTCACACCACCTATTCACATGGACTTACCAGAATAATTGCAGGGAAAATGTAATTGCTTCATAGGTTTCAGCTAAATTTAAACACATTTTCAGAGGAGTTTACAGGCTATGCCACTTGGCAGCATGCTTTTAACTTGTACATTGACAGTGTTACTTTATTAGAGATTAAATACAAGGAAGCTCCTTGATGCAAGAAAAAGAAGTCACATTTTCACTTGTGTAAAATTACCATAAATTTGAGATATTATAAACTGTAAATCAATTTATGTCAATGACTACATGTGTATACACATTAAGCTTATATACAGCTACATGTACATGTACAGATAAAAACCCAATTAATGTATACATGTATACTAAAATAGGAAAAGATCCACGATTACAACATGACGATGATGATGAATCTTAAAATTGTGTTACTAATTACATGTAGATTTTTTTAAAACACTTTTAATGTTAGCCTAGTTCCTCTAGAAGTATGCCTACATGAGAATGATAATCATAAAAATAATAATAAAAACAATCTTATTACTGTTATTGCTGTTATAATTATTATCATCATTTTAATATTCAACAATAAAATAACACATGTAGTGGAAGTACATTTGTAAATAATAATAATAATAATAATGGTAATAATAATAATAATACTAGAGCAATCAAATCAACTACATGAAGTGAATGGTCAATTGATAAACTAATACTACTATGGCTTTTATAGCTGAGTTACCATCCTGGGGATATACAAGTACATTAAACAAGCAATTCATTTCATCACAAACTATTAACATGTAGGCCTACATGTATTATACATAATGAACATCAACACGTGTATAAACAAGCCTTGGTAATAGTAACTGTTAAATGGACAAGAACAATAAAATCAATATCAGTACCTAGTTTTTACCTCCCCACAAATGTCCTTTCCCTGCCTTGAAGACAAAAAAAGCATGTGACAATTATTTCTTTCCAATGAGGGAATCTAAAGAGATGGCTGTTGAAAACTCCATGCTACCTGATAGCAGTGATGGAGGAGAAATTTAACTTTAATATTAAGCTTTAATATTAGTTTGGGAGGATTAGACTGGCAGATACAATGAGACCTGATAAATGTAAATAAATAAACATGATTCTGAGAGTCAGATCCTCTTTGGCATATTGTTTGTGTTATTTGAATCAATAAAATCAATATTTACTTGAACATTTCTAATGATGAGATGATACAATGTGGTCATGATGCAGATCTCTAGTCTACAAAGCAAACTGATCCAGTGTAGTGAGTGATTGTATTACCGACCGGCCTCATATTACCGAACGCATGCACATACATGTACGCGTCAGAAAATAATTTCATACACTCAAAACTTTGTAACATCCTTCCACATGGAACTTGAATTAAAAGATGATGAAAAATGGTCAAAAACACATTTTCAAAGTCTTTATTCTCAAAATAATAAAATATTGCAAAAACAACTCATCAGTGATTTTGTTGTTTTTTCAACTTTTCGCATAAAAACCCATGTTTCAATACCATTTTCAAGTGACAAAAATATTTCACATGCGAAGAGTGGTCTGACTGGAAGCTGATATCGTAAAAAAAAGAGAGCGCCTCTTGCAGTCTCACCTGCATTACAAGATTCAATATAGTAGCAGTGCTGACTTTGATAAAATAACTATTCACAAAAGACACCATTCCTATAATATAATATTATGTTCATTGACCCTAAATGACCTTTGACCTTGATCAAGATGACCCCTACAATGTATGTCCACATTAGCCTACATTAACGATATCCATAAACTTTCAAAGTGATGATGGCAATTCAACAATACCCCCAACATGGCCAAAGTTCATTGACCCTAAATGACCTTTGACCTTGGTCATGTGACCTGAAACTCAGGCAGGATGTTCAGTACATGATTACCATTGTGTCCCAGTTCCATGAACTAGGTCCATGGTTATGATGTCATGTCAAAAACTTAACCGGAGGTTAATACCCCTTTCATAAACCTATCCTCCAATTAGCCGCCTAAGAGTAATGCGGATAATTCAATAAAAATTGCGTTCACAAACTCCGAAAATAAGCCGCATTATTTTTACGAGCGCCCGTCCTGAAAAAGGCGGATAATCGTCATGACAACTGGACACGCCCCCTCCGATGCGGTTGTGTTGGAAAAGGGTGACCTTGTGACCGCACCATGGCAATTATCCGCATTATTTGGAAATGCGTTCATAAACTCAAAATCTTGTCCCGATGCTGCTGTTATGCGGATAATAGCAGCATCAAAATAATGCGGATAACTCTGGTCCTCCTCCAATTTTACGACCAAATTATGCTGCTATTAGCCGCATAATTGGGTTTATGAAAGGGGTATAAGATTTCAATGTTGATGCCGCCGGCGTGATAGCTCAATTCATCAATTTTAATAGCATTTTTGGTCATAAGAGAACATCCTGTACAGTCCTGTTTTTGTGTTGCAGTATTTAAAAAAAAACATGTAGCTACGTGTACAATATATGATACCAGAAAAGTTATTCCCTGCATTGCATGATTGCAGAAGTCCTGTGCAACATGGGTTGCAGGGTCTTAAAATTACCTTGAAAACATTTGTGTGGATGATTCTACTGTACATGTTCATAACAGTTGGTGACAATGTTGTCTGATTTCTACATGTATTATCAAAATAATACAAAATTTCATTGAATAGAATATGTGTTTTGGACTGCAGTGCAAACACATTATTCTGGAAGAAAAAAAAAATGACCAAAGATAAAAGTGACAAACGGCCGGAAGTCATCACATATCTATCAGGAAGTTATAATAGTAGGTATTTCCTTTGACCACCAGAGAGAAGCTTTCAATCAGTACACAACGCATGAGTAGGCTGCAATTCAGAGTTTTCAGACCCTTTACACGAGTGAAGGGTTTGCACAGCAGACTACTTACATGTATGACTAGAGAGGTTTTGCATATATATATACATGTATCTAATGAGCTTGATGTGAACCAAAACATCTCTCTTTATTCGGTCATTGCTGCTCTAAACATACACGTACATCAAATTTCATTATTTTGCTATCATTCTAAAGAAGAAGAATCATTCTTTGTCATGTGTTTGAATTTGTGTAAAGGTTTTGTAATGCAGATGAAACATTTTGTCTAAAACATGCTGCAAAATAACAATTTTTAATTATATTTGCCATTAAAATTGTTACCATGGCAACATAATTTCCAACACATGCAAAATAATCAGTCTTGCACATTTTACCCCAAGACCAAATGTCTGGTCTGAATTTCATGAAAATTGGTCAAGAATCGAGGAAGTAGTTTGATGCACAAGATTTGCAACCGACCGCAAGCTGATTCCCTGATGATTGGGACTCTACAGTGAAAGCCTTATTGTAAACACATACACTACATGGAATAAAATTGGGTGTAGGCCCGGGGGGGGGGCCACTTACATTGACGAGTGGATACCATGCGTGACCATGGGGTCTTGAAAAGCACTCTAAACACGTATTTTCCATATTCTGAAAATGCACCCCTTAACACGTATTTGCGTGTGAAACCCTACCCTTAACAAGTATTGAAAACTAAACGATACTCTTGGCAAGTTTTCCCTGAATTGACCCCTAAACAAGTACAGCGATATTTTTATTCTTATGTCACGGACATCGGTCGTCGGTTTTACCTTTACCTACATCATTGGGTTTAGTGCAGCCCCACCTCCCACATCTCGCGCAAATCGTCTACTAGTACTCTAAACACATAGTGTTGACTCTTGGTGCCAAAAGTACATGTACATCCTTTATACAACATTTTTTTACACCCTCGTAAAATTGACCCTAAACATGTATCTTTCCTAGCGAAAATAGATACCCTTTTTTCATTATTTTAGCGTTTTTTATACCCTTATTACGTTACGTACGTAACGTGCCCTATCTTGAAAAAGACATCCCTTTTACGTGTTTTTTTGGTCGCGCATGGTATCCACACGTCAATGTAAGTGGCCCCCCCCCCCCCCCCAGGGGTGTAGGTCACTCTTTTGAAAGCACAATAAATGTAGGCCTAATGATTTTTCAGGTACAATTTTCAGGGCTTTATTTTCTTACAATAATTATACACAGGTAACAAAAAAGACCTCCCAGCTCAGATCTTTCCAAAGACAAGTCAACTCAATGTTAACCCAATGCCCTTGATCTCAGAATTGAAATACACTAAGTATGACACCGTTCTCACTACCTTCCTAAAACTAGTTTAGTGGAAACTAGTTTAGTGGAAACTAGTTTAGCCGTGTAATGAGAACGGTCGAAGCGATCTTGAAAACGATCTTGCAAACTGGTTCATGAACTAACTCGCAATGTACATGTAGTTTTCAAGATCGCTTTGCCTCGTTAAACTGGTTTATAAAGCTAAGTGAGGACACAACAGTTCTTCGGGAAGCGATCTTCGCACGTTTTGAGCGTGCTACTCCACACAACAAGTGTAGAATGCCTACGCTGCAGTTTCACATTCATGCAAAATGTTGAGTCATCCCACTGACAGCGTTTCCGTAGCAACAAGATCGCTTTACATGAAGTGATTTTGAAAGTGGTCAAATGGGAACGCTAGCAAAGTGATCTTCCAAAATGGTTTCCTGAACCGGTTTCCATTAAACTAGTTTTAGAAAGCATAATGAGAATGGTGTGTATGTTCACATAAAGAAAGGTGACTGTTAATACTTGTATAAAATACTCTGCTACAGGTATACTGAAGATGTAGGCCTACTTCAAATATATACACATACTGTAACATGAAAGATTTACCACAAGTTTATTTCTTCAAACATCTACATGTACAGAGGAAATTTTAATTTTCTTAATATTGAGGCATGTAGCACACCTCTCCCAGGCTACCTTTAACTTTGATTATTGATGACACAGAAGCAGCCAGAATATTGGCAATGTGGAGGAAGTGTTTGGATTGTGTGATAATAAGGATTTGACAGGAGACAAGTCCCATTCAGGAGGAAGATATTAACTTCCTTTAGATCCTTTAGTTTTAAATTTCAGCAAATGAGGAGTAATAAACAAAAAGTTCTCAAATTTCCAGAGTCAAGGACTTGGGAGTTGGGAGGTCACTGTTTTTCTCAGATAAATGCTACTACATGTATACACTGTACATGTGCATCAACATAGGCCTACATACATGTAGGGCCTACATACAAGTACATGTACTAGGCTACATCATGATTCCTACTACACTGTATGTACATGTAGCCTGTTAAAGGACAAGTCCACCCCAACAAAAAGTTGATTTGAATACAAAGAGAAAAATCCAACGAGCATAACACTGAAAATTTCATCAAAATCGGATGTAAAATAAGAAAGTTATGACATTTTAAAGTTTCGCTTAATTTCACAAAACAGTTATATGTACATCCTGGTCAGTATGCAAATGAGGAGACTGATGACGTCATCCACTAACTATTTCTTTTGTATTTTATTATATGAAATATGAAATATTCTAATTTTCTCCTCATTATCAAGTGAAACGACAATTCATTCCTCCTGAACATGTGGAATTAGCATTGTTTAATACTATATGGTTCAGTCAAGTTGGTCCTTATAGTAAAATCTGTAAAAAAATGAAATATTGTATAATTCAACAATAAAAAACAAAAGAAATAGTGAGTGAGTGACATCATCGACTCTCTCATTTGCATGTCACTGAGTTGTGCATATCCCTGTTTTGTGAATAATACGCGAAACTTTAAAATACCATAACTTTCTTATTTTACATCCGATTTTGATGAAATTTTCAGCATTATGCTAGCTTGATTTTTCTCTATTTATTCAAATCAACATTTTTCTGGGGTGGACTTGACCTTTAATAATATATTGTACATGTACATAATAAAGCAACTTCTGTAGGTCTTGATGAACCTCTTGCTGAGGTTCCCACTATCCCACTTCAGATATACCTACAGCATTGGAACGGGATATCAACCCTTATGAGATTAATACCAAACATTCATTCCTCTCAACCTGTAAGGTTGTCATCAAATCAACCGTATCAAGTTTTTCATAACTGACATTAAGTTCATTGTTGCAAGCATCTTCTTCGTTATGATACAATCTCCCCACACATTCACACTTTGTAGGTTTGCATGGGTAATGTTGCATGTAACAACGTCACTGTTCTGTGAGACAATTTTGCACAGCCAAACAATTTGTAATGTGTGGGTGTACATGTACAGTATCATTTGTACAGAGGGTGGGTTGGAATTTTTCATCAGAGACATACATGTAAAGTCTTTTGGTGTTTTTAAAAGCACACTAACCTCAAAAGTGCTGATAGTTTGAGAACAATCACAAGAACCCCCATGTATTTATGTTTATGCATGTATCTTCATATGTACATGTATTTCCTTAAAACAATGCAAATTTTGGTGAAAATGACATGGGTTTCGATTTAAGTGCAGCATTAGGTGTTCTGGATTCTCTAAAAATTTCAGACTTTTAAAATAGATACATACAGTACATGTATGTTTTTGTCATCTTTCACATCATTTTTAAGAATTGAAGGTCTACTAGCCTTAAATAGAAAGGCAGCATACATGTACCTCAGTCTGTTAAAGCGCCCGTTTCAGATAAGATCGTACATGTAGATCTATTAAAGCATGAGGGGTTTGAGTCCTGCTCATGCCGAAACACATCTGACAAAAATAAAATCTGATGCTTTAGCATTGTGTGCAAGCGTGCCTCACCACTGTATTCAGTGCAGGTCTGAATGCAGATGGAAAACACACTGTCCATCGGAAAGAACGTAAATGCTGGTCCCGTTTGTTCACATTTCACCACCTACAGTGTATGCATGTTAAAAAAATTATAATTTTTTCAGCAAAGAATAGTTTGCACCTGCCTATCCCCAGCAAAAATCTTCAGGTCAAGTCAATCTTGATGTTCAATGTACCAGTAATGATTGTGAGCATAAAAACAAAAAAGACAAGAACAGATGTACAGTGTAGGCCCACATGTATAAAATCTACATGAAAATAAAAGCAACTGAGTGACTACTAATAGAGATTATGGCCTTACCATACGATATTAATTAGACCAAGAATGTTTTTGTTCTATATAATTTTGATCCATATCACAAACTTTAAATTTCATGAATAGAAAAAAAAAGAACTGTACTAGAAAATAAGATTGACCAAAACAATCTTCAGCAGTCTCTGTACCATCATTAGTCATGTCAGTTGTTCTGCTGAACTACACTACATGTAATTGGCTCCAATACTTTTGTCGATCTACATGTAACTTAGTTTTTACATGTAGATCAAAAAGCCAGGAATCGATAAATAAATCTCATCTCAAAAATATTCCTGTTTATATCTGTCATTATAATAATCTGAACAGGGGTGGTATTCTGAGATCCATTTTATCTCAGATAAAATAAAATATTTTATCTCTGTTATTATCAGTGAGATAAAATATCCTTAAAATCTCTCTGAATTGGTATTCATTTCTGAGAACAATTTTATCTTCATTTTATCTCTGTAAGACACACCTACTTTTGAAGCAATATCCAATGAGAAATGCACTTTTATAGCTCTCTCATCTCACTCAACCACTGGAAAACCATTCCGCCGGGAGGTGTGGCAAAGGAGTGAGATTGCGTCAATTTATTGACTTCAAATACGCTTGCACTATACGCTAGCGCGTCTTTAAAGAGATTTCTTTTTTAAATAATGACAAAATTAGAACTCTTTTTTTTTTTAATGTCTATATCGCATCTTTTCAAGCATCGTTTCAGAGACAATATTAGTCAAGAAGTCTTATGAAATAATTCCTGATTGTACAGAAATAATGTTAAGGTGTTACTCTCAATGAATATATAATTTTCCTCATTTTCAAATATTAATTCACCAAGAAATGTTGATGAAATGAACGTCGCGGAGATAAAATAGCCCCTACCCTCTTTTAAGTCTATTTTATTATTTCTTCATTTGAAGTAACATGGGCGCAAGCTCATCATCCGCATTGCAATGGTAAGATACGCGATGTGTATGTCTACGCCAACATTGTTCTGTTGCGTATCATCTATACACTGTAGATACGCAAGATAAAATTAATGGGCAAGATAAAATGAAAAATATTTATCCGAGAGATAAAATATCATCTCAGAATACCAATCTCATTTTAAGAGATAACATAAAATATTTTAAAGATATTGGTCAAACACCGTCATGTGACCAAAGATAGTTCCAACCAGGGAAGTGGGAGTTAGAACCGTCACAAAATTGGAGGAAAAAAACTGAGCATTTTGTTGCCCGAGGAGAATTTCTGGTGGCCCCGGGCCACAGCTAATGTCGAGCTTTGGTATACCTAGGAGATCATTTGGGTGTGGAAACGACCCACCATGAGAACTACAATGGAAAGAGTTCCTTTTTCCACCCTATTTTTATTCTGCCTAAAATTTTAGGCAGGTGTGTGTGAAAAGGAAAAGAGTTTTCGGGGTTAGCGATACCGGTAGTACAAGGTTAGATCTAAGGAAATCCAGTGAAAAAAGCATAGGATACATGTAGGATCTAGAAAATATCTAATAATAGATCTAGATCTATTTTATATGCATTATATAATCATAAATATAAAAGTTAGACTAAAAATGACTAGTCTACATCATATTATACAAGTGACGGGTCAAACGCAGTCTACATCAACACAAGAGGTGGAGGTGGATGAAAAATTAACTTACATTACTTCCATCATCATCTCCAAGATCGTGTGCCTCCCTGATTCTGAAACAGTTCTGACATTTTGTCTTGTTGAACATGTTAGGCTGAAAGTTTTTACACCGCGACGTTTGCCGCATGAGGTTCTCCTCCCCTCGATCTGGAAAACCCATGGTGACAATCTGAGTAGATCGCCTGGAGCTCGTCATAGGCAAAGCCTGTACCGCCAGGTTGGCTATTCGAACTGTGTACAACTCGGCGTACACTTGCAAGTTCAAACGGCCGCCGCCCCGGTAGGGTACGGCTGACTCGAAAAGTGTACACTTAATTGACTACCACCACCACGGCTCTGATGCCGCTATGAGCGGAGAATGTGATGATCAACGCCAACAAGCAACAGCCGAGGTCCACATTATCTCCCAGTTTAAACGAAATCCACAAGTAAAAAGGCCAGTCATTTTCCTTGTACGAAATGAGGTACCGGTACTGGTATGTTCCTAACAAGTATCCCTGTAACGATATTCCACAACATTGCTCCTATTATCACGATCACCTACAAAGGCTACATCATCAATCCCACTCGGTCGGTACCAAATACCCGGCCTTGTCATAGTCTTTTGATATTTGACCGTACGTACGTAGATTACCTATACCCCGGCAAAGTTTCCGCCGCCGGTACGGTCGATAGCGATAGACGGTCGTCTTCGCGTCTTGTCGTCGAAAAATCATGTATGCGCTATATGCACGCACACACACGTACACACGCTCGCCTCCGCCTGGTTACAGGTGCCCGTACCATAGAGATATATAGTGCGGCATGGTGTGTAATTCCGTAGGATTTTTGTTTGCCAACATTTATTTTTTGGTTGTTTTTGGCTTCAATAGGGTCCCTTAAGACAAAAAATGATGGGGTTCAAATTTACCAAATGGGGGCGGACTTTACGAAAACTGCTGAAAAATTGTAAAATATTACCCCCATAATGTAATTTTCTCCCGTTATGGCACTAGAATTAGGACACAATGATTACAAAATGAAATGAATATGTATAGTTATACAGTCCAACAACAGAGGAATACATCAAATGTAATTTTTATGATTTTTCATGGTCAATTGATGTAAAAATCCGGGGGAGCCACTTACATTGACGAGTGGATACCATGCGCAACCAAAAAAACACGTAAAAAGGATGTCTTTTTCAAGATAGGGCACGTCACGTATATACGTAACGTAATAAGGGCAAGTGTCAAAAACACTAAAATAATGAAAAAGGGTATCTATTTCGCTAGGAAAGCTATGTGTTTAGGGTCAAATTTGCGAGGGTATAAAAAAGACTAGAATCTAAAATGTTTTAAGGATGTACTTTTGCCCCAACAGTCAACACTAGAGTGTTTAGAGTCTGATTTGCGCGAGGTGTGGGAGGTGGGGCCGTACTAAACCCAATGATGTAGTAGGTAAAGGTAAAACCGACGCCCGTGACATATATACCGCATATATAACAATTAAAATATCGCTGTACTTGATTAGGGGTTCAATTCAGGGAATACTTGCCAAGGGTATATTATTTTGTTTCCAATACTTGTTAAGGGTAGCGTTTCTCACACGCAATACTTGTTAAGGGGTGTATTTTCAGAATATGGAAAATACTTGTTTAGGGTGCTTTTCACACACAATACTTGTTAAGGGGTGTATTTTCAGAATATGGAAAATACTTGTTTAGGGTGCTTTTCAAGACCCCATGGTGCGCATGGTATCCACTCGTCAATGGAAGTGCCCCCCCCCCCCCCCGTGAAAATCAACCCCATTTCAGGATTTTATGCAGTGAAAATTTTACTACAACACTAGATGGCGCCATAACTTATCATGATTTTGGTGTGGAGGTACGGTATGTCATGACACAGCTCCTGTAGGACGCATGTGCCAAAATTATTATTATTTTTTTTGCATTTTGGATTCACTTGGGTTCAATCTATCGGGAAGTGATAGGGTTCAAATTTTCCCGACCCTCACCCACTGCCTGAAAGGGGGGGGGGGGGAATCCCCTATCTCAAGACATCTTAAAATCAGGTGTATTAGCAATTTTGCGACTGGGTATGTTTATCATCCATAGACAGCTAGAATGCTTTTATCTGAAGACTTCCAGTTAGATGACCATCCTACCAACCATATTCCCTATCCCCCCCCCCCCCCTCACTGACTGGCATACAACTCTCATCATTCGGCCACTCGTTTTAGAGTACAATTTACGATTAAAAGACTTCTATTCGAATAAAAAAAGTAAAGGTTTTCACTAATTAAGGTGATTTGATTAGAAAAATAAAACAATTTGACAAGCAGGAGGGGGAAAACGTGTTTTGTTTACGCCTTAAAGGAGAATGAAACCTTTGGAAAAAGATAGCTTATGTGAAAACAGAAAAATCAAAGAAACAGATCATCAAAAGTTTGAGAAAAATCAGACAAATAATGAGAAAGTTATGAGCATTTGAATATTGCGATCACTATGCTATGGAGATCCTTACATTGGCAATGCGACAAATATATGTGATGTCACTTGTGAACAACTCTCCTCATTACTTTAGTACATACTTCTCTTAAACTGCCTCTTTTATCACATCTATCGGTAGATCATGTGTTCTCTCTAGAGGAGGGCATGTAATACAGATTTTCAAAGAATACATAATGGATAAAGAGTTTGTATCAACATAAGAAAAAACAAAAAGATACATTTTAGGGGGTATTTTATAGTCCATCAAAGGAAAAGTTGTTCACATGTGACATCACACATCCTTGTCGCATTGCCAATGGGAAGATCTCCATAGCATTAGTGATTGCAATATTCAAATGCTCATAACTTTCATATTATTTGTCCGATTTTTCTCAAACTTTCTTCGTTCTTATTCTATGATTTTTCTGTTTCGACAGAAGCCTACTTGTTCCAAAGGTTTCATTCCCCTTTAAGGTGACTTTGGGTCATATCACCCCCACAAACGAAACGGCGGTGCGATCACCCCATGACGCCCGCTACGTCACGGCTGGGCCATGACATCTTTGTAAATGTAATTCATTATTTTTACTTTTATGACTGACTGCATGCGCCATTATAGTATGTCACTGTGAGGCATGGGAGAGAGATAAAACCTTCATTTTCTCCAGTACAAAATTAATTATGCCCCCCCCCCCCACACACACACACGCACTCACACAACATGTACATAATCAGTATTGAAATAATATGTAATGTTTTATTCATTGATCTTCACAAGATTTAGAGAACTTTCGTACTTACAAACCTGCATTGTGCCTCAATTTCTAAGGTAGGGCCTATAGACCAGTCAATGTATACGACCAAAAATACCCTTACCCGGAAAAATTGCAACAAATTTTGTGAGCTTTATTGTATCCCTGAAGAAGATGTGGGAACTGGTACAATGCATTATACCTCTTTGCCTCTTTTATCTCATATAATTATGTCCAACACGCGGAATGTAATATCGTGTTTTATATATATATATATATATATATATATATGCATTGTACTAGTTCCAACAGAGTTTATTTCCAAGTCCAAATTTTCGACGCAAATCCCACGTCTTCTTCAGGGATACAATAAAGCTCACAGTGACAAGATATTGAAATAATAGATGCATTCATGATTATGTTATTCATGGAAACGCGCAGGTTAAAAAAGCATCACCATCATAATGAAAGCATACATGCACATGATGGTTTCGATCTAACTTTTATGTGAACCTCAGGCCTCATATGCATGCATATTTTGTTTGCAGTTAATAATTGTCGCCCATTTACTATATAGACCCCAGCTTTGTTTGACCCACAAAGACCAATCAAACATAACATTTTCGGAAATATAGTTTTCCCCTATTTTTTTTACTTCGTCTGGAACTTCTCGCGGCCCACCGGTCAAGAAGCGCTGTGCTAAACCATGGACTTAGGACATGTAGGATCATGGGTGTCGATCGGTATTCTTGGTTGGGGGGATGATTGACACAAATGTTCTTGTGGATGGGGATCTTTCAACATTACCCCCACTAAAATCACAAGTTAGGACATTTGGGAGTGGTTGATATGCATCGTGTTCTTGGAAATTCCTTGATTGTTCAGTTTACTGTATATAATTTTTTTGAAAATTCAATTTGTGTTACAAGTAAGCCTATTCTAAACTCATACAAAAGAAAAAATGACAAAAATTGTCTGGACCATGTACAAAGTGATCTGTTTATCGAGCATGATGTATACAACTTCTCTCTTAAATCTAACCCGACTGGCAATATCTTTTTTCTTCTTAATTAATGCATGATGATTAAATGCAGATTCGGACAATTAAGACTAGCACAAATTACAAACTGTGTGGCTTCTCGTGCGCCATCGGGCTTACCGTCATTCCTTAGACGATTTTAACCCTGGATTTTAACATGTTTTAAATGCTATATAAGTGCATGAAGCAAAAACAAAAATAAAAACAATCAAAACTCAACTGTCATGTTATGATATTTCTCCAACATTTTCTTGAACCATCAGTGTGTAATATCAGCTAATATATGTGTTAAAATGAAATTTACGTACCACATGAGTGTGCTCATATAGAATGCAAAAGTGTCATTCCTTTCCAAACTCAAAAGAGATTTCTTTTTGCCAAAATAAGAAAAAATCAGTCAAGTTTAGTTATTCAAGTCCATAACAATAACAAGAATAACATGAAAAAAAAACATCCGATGTTCATATCCGAAGATACGCTTTAGAGAGAAATTGAATGATTATTCTTTCTGAAACCATTGATTTCACTTATTAAAAAATTATGATATTATATTGAGCTCACTGAACCTCAATATTTTCATGAGAGGTATCTGATGGGGTCACATGATAAAATGTTTAATATTAATTACATCCAACCGCATACAACAAAATGTCATACATATGAGCTACTGATCACCAAACGACCATTATAACTTTTTAAAAGTGAAAATTTTGCATTTGATATGAGCTCACTCCTTCATGACTATAGGCACCTCATTTCCACATAGATAGGTAATGAGGATATCAATGCTCTCCTGCAAAATATTATTGACCAAAACTTATCGTTCAAGTCAAGGTATTTGGATATACAAGTAGGGGTGACTTTCGTTTTGTGCACATCTTCCTTTTGGTATATTTTCTTGTTCAAATGTTTACTGGATGCCGAACTTAATATATAACAATACTACCATGACATACATCGGTAAAGTGTGTATAACCAGGCAAATAAACGAAGTGATTAGCCTATACTCTATAGAAACGCAAAGGTATTTTTTCTTTTTCTTTGAATTTTCTGAAAATGAATTTTAAAAAAGGGTGAAAAAGAACAACATCTATTTCAGGTAGTCTCAATAATGTCCGAAAATCTTTCGCCTCATGTCAGACCTCATTGCAAATTCCTCGCAGAGTTCCTGTATGTTCAGATTGTCTAGGATTGCACGATTGGTGTGGCACATTGCAACGCAGTTGAGGCGTGTTTGAGTCATGGAGCTCCGAAGCCATGACTTCAGTCGTCGAAGAGCAGAAAAGCTCCTTTCACACGTGCTTGAGCTGACTGGACAAACCAACAATAGTCTCAGAAGAGCCTCGACCTGCGGGAAAAGGGCTCGCACCTCCGAATGCATCTTCTGGAAAGCGATCTTGGCATCATAGACAGTGCTACCTTTCATGTTTTGGTTGAACATCTGCAGCTGTAACGAGAGGGGACCTTTTGTCAATTCTGGATACTGTTTGATGATTGCCTCTTGGTGCTCCTCAATCTTGCCAGTCACAAGAACGCGCTCAAGCTCAACATAAGTTTTAGTTTATTTTTCCACCCTTTTGAATTAATTGATTTATTAAAATTAATTTATTCACCACTGGTGGGATGGAACACCCTATCAACAAAAGTTGTTTTCCGTCGGGGTCCTTTTATGTCATGTGTTAAAAAATATAAACATAAACATTTCATTCTTTTTCATCTTGAACCTCCATCCATCTGTTTAAAAGTCCTGGAAAAGAATGATTTTATTTAATAAAAATATACACAAATTGCGAGGGAAACAAACTGATTGACGGCATACTATAATCATCACTATAATCATCATGATCAAACTTTTCATTTTTTCATCATCATTATTATAATTTTTCTACCCTAAATTATTGGGGGGGGGGGGATGATAATACTGGCCATCCCCCCCCCCACTTGAAATATTGGGGGGGGGGGATATATCCCCCATCCCCCCGTGATCGACACCCATGTGTAGGATGAAATAGCAGAAATGTAACCAAAATGACCTTCATTTTGTAAAAAAAAAAAAATCAATTGTGCTTGTGAATTCTTTTCTGGACCAAAATCTCCTTAATCCTGTAGTTTTTTTTTTTTTTTTTTTTTTTTTTTTTTTGGGGGGGGGGGGGGCTTGTAGAATGTAAACCAACACCCCTGTTTAAAAAAATCGTTCCCAGGGCCCTGCCCTCATACATTTATACCCCTGCATGGATTCCCAGCCATCTTTGCATAGCACAATTCTTTTCAATTTATATATTAATTGTATCTTTACAATTATACAGAGAAAAATCCAAACATGGACTTTTTTTCATGCATAGTTAAACGAGGCTATTATTATTTTGAAGTCATATGCCTCAACGAGTTGATTAAAATAAATTGATAAAACGAATAAAAAATAACCGTGACTGAAAATATTTTATTCAAATCAGATGGGGGTTTTTGTGCAAGTTATTACATTTCAAGGTTCTATTTTTTGGTCACAAACAAGATATGCTATGTACATTATGTAGTCTATAGAGTAATAATAATAATAATAATAATAATAATATATATAGCATTTAGAGTGCGCCTTCTATCTATAGTTTCCTATTCAGAGGCGCAGAGGGAATTATTGCACAGAAGGGGGGGGGGGTGTTATATGATGAGAATAGATATGTCTTAAGGCCCTGTCACATAGTTCCGTGCAAGCCTTGCGGGCGACTTGCGGGTAGCAAAAATAGTTACCCGCAAGTTTTGCTTGTTTGCTTGCATTTATTTCTGCGTTCAAAAACACAATACAAAAATATTTACAATTACAATATACAAAATAACTCACAATATAAACAATGTAGTCATATTACAAAATAAATACAAAATAAGGATGTGAGTATAAATTAATCTTTTATAAATGTAAACATAATATATATATTGTAATAAATGAACGCAGGAGACCGCCATCGTGAGCGGTTAGGCTTGAATAAGCCAGTTCGTAGTTCCTTTCTGCGCATGATCAAAATATTCTACGCATGATCAGAGGAAGGTCATTTGTACTAAAGTGACATGGTGGTTTAAAATCTAATGAGATAAGCACCAACTTTGATGTCTTGATTATTCATATATTCTTTTGAATTGTGGTTTTCATTTACATCCACAAAAAACAACAATGCGTCCACGAACGACTGGTATTTCACAGTTTGCCAAGTACATTGTGCAACATGCTATGATATGCATTCAAAGTAGGAATGCAACAAATACCTTCATAAAGTGTTCATTGGTGTGCTATTCTAGTCACCTGGTCTATTCAATTTCTTCATCCTGCTATGTAAGGCAAGCTTACGTAATATCTTGCTTTGAAATCTGCATATCATAATGAAAGAAATGAAAGGTCATTTGACCAAAATTGTCCCTGAAGTAACTACGAACTGGTCTATTGATGGCGGCCTCATAAAAAGATTCGTCACCCGCAAGGCTTGCACGGAACGTTAAAGGCCCTGTCACATCGTTCCATGCAAGCCTTGCGGGTAGCAAAAATAGGTATAGGCTTTGAATAGACTTGGCATTGCGTATTGTTGATGAGAGTGCATTCCACAAAGTTGGAGCACTCATAGACCGAAAGCTTCAGTCTCTGTATTTTGGTCGTTCCGCTGAACTGCGTTGACTCACTCACCTGAATGGGGATGATAGTAAAATGTCAGATATTGTTGAATAAATCCCCAGAAACGACGGTTATTCCATATGAGCAAAAGCTTTTTCACCAAATGAGCATTAATTTAATTCTATGAGTTGTCAACAACCTGGTCCCTGAAGATCTTAGATTTCTAGAAGGTACATATTCCTAGATAAGATCGTTAAAATAATGAGTAGCACAACCATTAACAATCTTCCATGTAAGCAACAAAAAATCTTGAATTTTATTCTCTCCACCACAGGCAACCAGTGAAGTTCTTTTAGAACAGGCGTTATATGCGTATATTTAGAGGTTTTACTAAGATAAGATAAGATTTTATTAAACTCTATCGACCCCCGATCGGGAGTATATGAGAGTCTCAACAAGAACGTTTACAATAATGAATATGCGTATAAAAATGAACATAATTAACAATAATGAATATGCGTATAAAAATGGACATGAACATGTGTAAAAAAATGAACATATTTACAATGATGAATACAATTGTTTGCATTGTAAATATATATGTTGTAAAAGGTTAATACAACAACAACAATAAAACCCACTATAAACTAATATTTTGCTGTGTTTAACACAATTATATTGTATAACGCACTGGTTGTTTAACTAACCTGCCACTTCTAGTTGTTACATTCACTATGGTAACTGTAGGCCTATTATTATCAAAAAGCCTTTCATCAATAAATGACTTAGAGAAGTTCAACATTACTATTCTAATGAATTTGACAAGGTTTTCAAATGGCACCTTTTATTTACACTAAACAATCTTCCCATTTGGTAAGCACATGGTCTTATAAAATATTCTTACTAAAGCCCCAATCACACTTATTCCGAATCAAGCAGAATTGGCCTGAATGAAAGGACTATTGTTTGACCACCAATTGGTCATTTAAATCTACTTCCAACATCGTTCGAGAATACCCCTCGAATGTTTTGAACATGACCAAAACCTTCGGGACGGCCAAAAGAAATGACAAAAATATTTCGAATGCAGTCAGAATATTTAGAATGCCCCTAGAATGTCCAAGAACGTAGCACGAATTATCAATCTGACTCCATTGCGGTTCATTTTGACTAGTGTATGATGATACACCTGGTCAATTTACTGAATTTCAACTCCAGTTTGATGAATTCATAAGTTCCTCCCAAAAATTTCTAGATTTTTTGAATATTTTTTCTTTCCAGCTTCTGCTCGATTCCTGCTGATTCCGAATAAGTGTGACGGGGGTATAAGAATTCGGGCAGCGGCATTTTGCACTATCTGAAGCGTGCGGAACTGATCATTGTTAGCATTGAACAACACTGCTTTGCCATAGTCTAAACGAGAAATAATGTATGAATGTATAACAGATGAAGTTACATTTGTGGACATGGATTTTCTTACACTATTAATATTAAGACTTTGGAAATACACATTTCTACATGTCAAATTCACATGGAAAGCCATTGACATTTCAGAATCAAATTGAACACCAAGGTTCCATACAATGGGCTTTGCATCAATAAGAGAATTACCAACATACAAAGATCGACACTGAATTTTGGACATTTGATTACGTGACGCGATGATCAAGAACTCACTCTTATCAACATTCAACTGTAATTTGTTGCAAATCATCCAAATTTACATTTCAGATATACAGGTTTCCATACGGGTTCTTACATTTGCCTCTTCAAGTGGATCAGAAGGATTAAATGAGGAATACAACCAGTGGCGTACCTATAGGATTTTCCAAAGGGGGGGGGGGGGCAAATTCGTCCGCCAAAAAAAAAAAGGTCTTCAACCACAAATAAAGGACATTTCGCACCAGAATAAAATTGACAAGCAAAAAAAAAAAAAAGGTCTTCAAGTTCAAAGGAGGGGCCCACTTAGCTCGTCAGGGATAAGTTTTGACTCGTCTGCCCCCCTGCCCCCCCCCTTAAGTACGCTAATGAATACAACTGTGTGTCATTTGCATAAAGATGAACACTAACATTAAGAGATCTGGCACCCAGATCTGGCAATATCAGCAAGCGGGGAAGAATATACACCAAAAAATGGCACATCATATTTCACTTCACATTCAGAAGACAAAGAATTTTTTATCTTCACCTTCTGTGATCTCAAACTTAGATAAGAAGATATCCATGACAACGCAGAACCTCTTACTCCATTTTTTTTTAAAAGCTCACACCTAGTTACCAATAATGCATTTAGCATTTCCATTTATTTGAAAGCAGGATAAAAGAGCATTGTAGATTAAATGCCTTGCTCACGGGCATAGCTGCCGGGGTCGGGGATCGAACCCCGGACTTTTTCATGTATAGCCAGGCGCCTTAGACCACTCGACCACGGCACCTCCATGTTCTCTAAAACGATTGACAAGAATAGCACCATCGATCGTGTCGAATGCAGCGCTAAGGTCGAGTAATACCAGAAACACAGCTTTCTTAGAATCGAGTGCAAGTATCAATAAAAAGTTTACACTTTGAAAAAGTCCTGGATATTCAAAAATATACAACATGGGGATATTTTTTTCACATATGTTCCTTGGTTTGGGTCTCATCTATCAATTGAATGTAAAAAATTGGACAGAATTGAGCGCTGTCCATTTTTGTAAAGCTCGCAGAAATCGCTTTGCGCAGGAATGCTCATTTTCACGCTGTGTCAGGGGGAAGGCGAAAACAAACTGACTGTGGAACATTTCTCAAGCATTACTCTAAATTGCATTTTTAGCCAAATGAAATAAAACAGATACATTAAAACATTTTGTAATAACTTTGCAGGGGCTGATCCAGCCTTCGCCAATGGGGGGGGGGGCGGATTTTTTTCAGCCATATTTTCCCCGATCGGCCGCTCGAAGATGATTTTTTGTTTCTTTGAAGGGTAGTCCTAAAAGTCACTTCTCAGCTTTATTCTTATAAATCAACATAAATATATGATATCATAATCCTTATTTATATAATGCGAGCGCGAAGCGCGAGCTAAATTTTTTTCTGAAATCTTATGTATTTTTTTCTTAAAATTTGAACATGATTCTGGGCAATGTTTGTTATCTTGAAAAAGATGTGTATGCAATACGAATGCGACGAAAAGGTATCTGTTAAAGACTGCATGCAGTAATAGCCATTAAGACGTTACATATATAAAAATCAAATAATGCGAGCGCGAAGCGCGAGCTGAATTTTTTTTTGACATTTTACCTAAAGAATGGAAATTCTAAGCACTCTTAGTAACTTAAACAGAATAGGTATATAACTAAAAAATTGACGCGAGCGCGAAGCGCGAGCGGAAAATTTCGAGATTTAATTAGACCTACTGAACGAGACACTATTCATGTTTTGTAAATCATGATAAGGATGAGTGATTGGGGATCTTCCTTACATTAATAATGCGAACGCAACGCGCGAACAGAACATTTTTATATATGTTTTGAACTGATCGAAAAGGTACCTGTTAAGGACAGCTTGCACTTAGCCATGAACACGTTACATATTTCAACAATCAAATAATGCGAGCGCGAAGCACGAGCTGAAAATTTGTGACATTTCTACATATTTTTTAAAGAAAGGAAAATTTTAATCAATTTTGTAATCGTGATTAGGATAGCTAAATAACTACACAATTGATGCGAGCGGTAAAAGTCGATATTTAGACCTAAAAACGGGACACTCTATCATGTTTTGTAAATCATGAAAAGAATGAGTAATAGGGGATCTTCCTACATTAATAATGCGAGCACAAAGTGCGAGCAGAAAATTTTTGATATTGTGATCTGAGACTGGATAATGATTTAAATAGAGAACAAGTTGAGTATCTGAATAAACATGCGCGCGCGTTTTCATATTTAGACCTAGAATCTAGGCATTCTAAATACATCTTTCACCATGAAAATCAAAGTGAGCGCGAAGCGTGAGCTTAAACTATTTGATATTCCGATCTGAAAAAAGGAGTCAACTTCAGCTCTATATTTCAAGCAGTTTGTAGGAAACATTGTGAGCTGGATATGGATCGCCCTTAATAAAGAGCTGATATTTTTCATTATTATTACTTTGAGTTTTTACATAGGACCGGGACATCCTTAGGACATGTCATATGAAAATGATGACTATCTTCCTATTCCTCTTTCAGCGCGAGATGAAACAAAAGGGACAATTTAATTATTAAATTAATATCTTATTCATTAATGTCTAATGAGGGCACGAAATCTGATGATATTATGGCCTGAAAACTGGACATTTCAAGCACTTTTGTAATTAACGATGCATCAGTTAATATATTTTTAAGCATTAATGCGAGCGCAAATTGCGAGCCAAATTTTTAAATAAACTGTCATGAAAAGGGGATTGAGACATACATAACTCGGCAATCAAAATGCGAGCGTGGAGCGCTAGCTGATACGTTTTGACAATCAGGCCTGAGAAGGGATATTTTGAAAACTTTATGGAATACACGAAAATAATAGGTACCTGATAAATCAAATTTTGCGAGCGCACAGCGCGAGCAGAAAATGTTAATATTCAGACCATAAACCAGATAAAACTAACATTTTTACAGAGCGCGTTTTAAAAATGAATTTGTAAATCACACAAAATAATGAAAGTTCGATTTCCGAGATGAAATATGTTTTGTATATTGACTTCCAAACTTGATATTTAAACTCCATATTGAACAAGATATGAAAAGCACCTAAAAGGCAATGCGAGCGCGAAGCGCGAGCGAAAATTTTATATAGTGACATGAAAGATTATTTTTATTTTACAAGACTTCCCCTCATCTTATTTTATTTACTCGTCTTCCTCCTCTTCTTTTTTCTCCTCTCTTTTCCCTCCTTTTTTTTCTTTCTTTCCCTTTTTCCCCTTTTTTTGCTCCGTCAATAGGGGGGGGGGGGGGGGCGGGCCCCTCGGCCCCCCTGGATCCGCCTATGCATTATGGATAGCAGTGGACATCGTTCTGTCGTTTCAATGGTTTATTTTTAATTGGTCTAATGCCAACTCGTCTGCTATCATTTGGTCTACCATCAGTTCGTCCACTATCCACATGGTCTAACTGCCATTTCGTCTAATAACCAGTTGGCCCAATTGCCATTTATTCCATATGCCATTTGGTCTAATTGGACTAAGTGTTAATTGGGCGAAATTAAGGAAAATAAAATTGATATTAGACCAACTAGTTATGAGACGAAATGGTCATAGACGAACTGGTGATAGACGAAGTGATGACTGGACCAAATGGTTATTGGACCATAATATGGTTGTTAGGCAAAAAGTTAATGGACAGAATTGCATTAGACTAAATGAAGGTAGACCCTGTTGTGAGTGGAGGAATTAGCAGCAGACGAATTAGTTTCAACCCGCATATACCGCCCAGGCAAGCAAAACAAATCCACGACGAAATTGGCGACGTCGTGAATTTCGTCGTGAATAATTGGCGACGAAATTCACGATGTCGTGAATTTCGTCGTCAATTTCGTCGTCAATATTCAAATCGGCGACGTCGTGAATACTTCGCGACGAAATTGGCGACGTCGATCGTGAATTTCGTCGTGAATATTCGCGATTTGATCTATTTGCGATGTCCCTTTAGGGCCACCATACGTTCCAGCATGCGCTCTCCAGTCAAACCCGGAGTCAAACCACCTCTATCAAAGCCTGGCAAGATACTCTTAGTAGATACAAGCTTCCAGACCTCCACTCTCTCATTCTGCACCCTGTACCATACAGTCAATGAAAGAAGCTTGTGAAGTCTGCTGTTAAAAGTATGGTAGTCTGCAAAGCATCAGAGGCAATTCAATTAAAATCCACACTCTCTTTCTGGAGGAGCATCAGCATCCCTCCTCCAAATCACCTATATCCACGCAATAGCAGTTCTAACTTCCTGCGTCAAGCTGTAATGATCAGATCCCAACTGCTGTGCCAAACATACCCTGTTCAGGCAAGCTTCTCACTATTAAAAAGTCTAATACAGCCACGTACCAGCTTTGTAACAAGGAAGATGAAGATGCAGATCATTTTGTTGGATCCTGTGCCTATTTCTTATCTCACAGAGAAGACCTTCTTATAAAACTGAAAAGAAGGCATATGCAAGATGAAATATGCCTATATGACCTATCAAGAACAACAATTTATAGTAGAGTGGTACTCTTATAATAATACCAAGCTCTCTTAATCTTCCTTCTTCAGTTTGCTGTCAGCTTGTAACAAATACTCTGTTAATTTTACATAAAATTCATATGAAAATTATCTCTTTCCTGTCCTCAATGAATTGATCATATAATTTAACCTTCAAATGCAATGTACTGGATGGATGGATTACGTCCATAGAAACTAGTAATATATCTCTATGATTACGTCGTACTGCATTTTGGTGCCAACGAACGTAGAGGGCAGCAACACACTACATTTTGGTGCTGATCTCTGATAAAATTAAAGGGGAGGAAGAACAACTTGTAAGAAGAAGATAACCGGTAGCAACGGCGTCGGAGGGATGTAATTAGCAATCATCACGTAACATAATTAATCAACCATGTGTGGCGGAGATATAAAGTACGTATTTCAAATCTCTTGACTTGGACTTTTTAAAGAAAAAAGGATGTTGATGATGAGATGATCACCTCAAGATCATGTCCATGGCCGGCTAAATTTCATGTAAATGGAGTCCCATACGTGCAATTTTGTGTTAGTTCTGAGATTCGATTGTTATTGTTTTGTTTATGATTACATTATATGAGTCCTCTCTACTGAGAGGGGGGGGGGGGATACTCACGAAATAAGGCACACGGGAATGGGTCGCTTTTTTGAAGAAATCCCAAGGCTAAACTATGGTTTAACATGTTTTAAGGACTTCCAGTCATCACGACTGTGTGGGTGCTGCACACGTTCACCGAATAAAAATAAATGAGTGTGTTTTTATGTCATCGGTAATTGTAGTGCGGTTCAACACGACATTATGATTAAAACGTACAAAAAAGAAGCATAAAAGATATAATATGTCATTAAATTGCGACCTAAATTATATAAGATGAAGGAATTTACAAATATGATACTTTGCTTACCTGAGTAATGAACGATGTTTCTGATTTTACAGGATTTCAGCAGCCATATTTTTATGCTCATTCGCGGAAGTCGAAAAAAATGGATGCATTCCAAATTTCTAGAGGGCGACAGACTAAAAATCTTTAAAAGTCATTGCACTGACTACTGCAAATTGATAAAAATAATAATTAAATGGCCACCCCTAGACAAAAGTAAGATGAATCTGCCATGGAATTCAGAACTCGGGGGATGTATTCAAACAAGAGTTAGAGCATAAAAACTTGATAACTTCTTTGAATAAGATTTTTTAAAGCTCGGCAAGTGTTGAAAGGTAAAGAATGTGTTAAGAATCATTTCTAAGTTACTTTTAGCAAAATATTTTCAAGGATAAGCAAACACAAAGAGAAAAACTGATTTGTGACGTCATCAGCTCATGAATATTCATCATATCCCACGATTCGGTGATGTAATTTTACGCAGCTAGATTTGCGCAAAAAGTTGTTTTATGAATCATGGTTTTCAGAATATGTAGCCTAATGTGCGTTAACGAAATCTATGTTGACCTAATGATTTTAGTGTAGACATGGTGCCCATGAAAGACCTGTATCGTGAGTCTATAATTTAATGGAAAATTAAAATATCTAACCCTTTGATCTAACCATACATGTAGAGATATCTCTAACCCACCGCGTGCATGTACTGTGCATTGTTGGACATCACTACGTCAATGTGTGTGAGCGTGGATATCTGATATCAAATGTGTTTGCGCAAAGTAATATAATTGTATACATCGCAACGAATGCTTGTGATATAAGAGATGTGTTACTTATTAATTCTGTGTTCTAATTTTAATGAAATGTGAAATTCAACGGCGATTTACTACTTTCTTTGCAAGGATAAAGTGAAGCAACCTCGGCTGTGCATGGGATAGGTTGTCAGATTGTATTTGATTTGTCTGCATGGGGTATTGGTAAATTACCATGGAAATAGATAAACAAATTCAATGCAATTCACAATAAATATTGTCTTCCAGATTAAATTTTGAGGCGAGTGTCTGACTCTGGGTAGGCCTACCTAATGGAAGGGGGGGGGGGAGGGGATCAGGGATGGGAAGGGGTACCCCAGGTTTTGGCGACCTTCAATCTTTTATATAGGCCTACTGTATTTAGTTGTCTGATTTGTTTTCTTTGTCACTTTGTATTTGTTATTTATTTATTTATTTTATGCTTGTGTGAATGAATCCTAATATTTCTTTGTTATTTCAGAATGAATTTGTGAAAGTCTAAATTATATGATTTATTTTTGTATCTCCTACTATATGTATATGTAGAATTAATGTTGGGATGATGATCCTTCAATATCAGCTATATGGGCCTATCAAAAAACTTTTAAATATGAATTGTGTGACCCCCCCCCCCTGCACGCTGACAGAGCTGTGACCTATAGGCCTATATTTTTTCAAATTGTACTTGTGTGATGATACAATATATTTTAACATAATTGTTTAATTTTTTAATGTATTATGTGAAAATCTGAATTCTACAATTCATATTTGTTTTGTAAATTTATATTCTAAGTACGCTTATGATATTCTCTTTGTTGTTGTTGTGATAATGATCATTATCATGAAGCTGTATTTGAATTTGAATGATGTCCCTCACATATGCGGACGTAACTGGCGGTGACCCATATTCTAGCTTCTTGTCTTTTTTTTTTTGCTTGTTAATAGTAGACCCCTGTTGCCCGACCATGTTTAGGCGGTCAACCTTGTTCAGGATTCTAAGAGATTCCCGCTTTTAGCCTGGAAATGGATTAGATTTGTAGGCCCCATGTAGTACGTCGGATTAAACAACCAATATCATACCCTGCATGTATTTGTACTTTGTACTTTGTGCAGTGCTTAAAAACTAGTGTGCCATGCTGCATTGCCAAACCTCAGTAATATGCTTATGAGGTTAAAGGTGTATGTACATATAAGGTAAAAGTGCTCCTTGTGCAAGTAAAAACTAACTCCTTTTCCATCTAAGCCTGGCGCAGCGTTATCCCGTCCAGCTGCCTCTTAAACTGTTCCAGAGAAGAAGCAGATGTTACACTGGCAGGGAGCTGGTTCCAAAGGCGTACAACACTAGGAAAGAAGGAGTTCTGAAACCCAGAGGTCCTACACAATTGTCGATATTGAGTATGTCGTCGTCCAGATGATCGTAGTGCTGGGTAGAGGTAAGGTGGTTCAGGTGGGATGGCAATCAGTCCATGAAGAATACGGTAGAGCATGATCACTTTCAGATGAGCTCTCCTTTCAGCGAGAGACTGCCATTTCAATGAGTGAAGCATTTCGGTGACACTGTGTCTTGGGTGGTAGTCTCCAAGTGTAAACCGAGCAGCACGCCTCTGAACCATTTCAAGTTTCCAGATGTAGTCTTGGTAGTGAGGATCCCAGGCTGTTGCTGCATACTCAAGGATAGGTCGTACATATGTCCTGTATGCCTGGTCCTTGATTTTCTTGGGGCAGCCATACAGGTTTCTTTGGAGGAATCCATGTGTACTATTTGCTTTTTTACATGTACTGTCAATATGCGTCTTCCAGCTGAGCTTGGAGTTGATGTGTACTCCGAGGTACTTGGCATTGTCAACAGCTGGAAGTTCAACTCCATGAAGAGAATAAGGCGATTTGATGACATTTTTCACCTTATTGGTCACTCTCAGAACTTCACACTTCGATGGATTGAAAGACATCTGCCACTTGGCTTCCCAATCTTGCAGGTTAGTGAGATCTTCTTGGAGTGCGTCTGCGTCAGATTGCGAACTGATGTGTCGGTAGAGAAGACAATCGTCGGCAAACATCTGCACCTCCGACTGGACACAGTTAGGCAGGTCGTTGATGTAGGCCAGGAAGAGAAGCGGGCCAAGTACAGTCCCTTGAGGTACGCCTGAGTTGACATTAGCTGGGAGAGAGGTAGATCCTTCAAGTACCACCTGTTGGACACGATCTTTAAGGAAGGCTCTGATCCAACGAAGAAGATTTCCTTGGATGCCATAGAAGGCTAGTTTTCTCAAGAGTCTTTCATGTGGTACTTTATCAAAGTCTAACAGTACTGCATCTATCTGCTGTTTGTTGTCAATCCCTTTGGCAAGGTCGTGTATGGTCAGTAGCAGTTGGGACTCACAGGAGTGGAATTTTCTGAAACCATGTTGCTTTTCAGACAAGATACTGTTAGATTCCAGGTGATTGATGATTTCTGAGAATATGATGTGTTCAAGGGTTTTTTAGTTGTTTTCCCTTTGTTTCCTGCCATCACTCTCTCCATCTCAACACTTGCTTTCCCGGCTCTCTCTCTTTAATTAATTTAATCAATCATTACATCATTTTCAATTTCTCTCTTATGTTTTTTCCATTTCTTAATTCTCTTTACTCAGTCTCCTCCCAAAAAAAAAAATCAGTTTTAGGCGTACGCTGACACCAGCGTAATTTTGAAAAATTGGTATGACAATCATAGATCAGATATGATTATATTTCCACAACACTATTATATCAGAATTGTAATCAGCCAAAAAAAAAGCGTCCGCCATGTATAAACTAGTAATATAAATTTATTGGTGATAAGTTTTTTAGGTGGAAATATAATTATGGTGTAATGTATAAAATCACTATATTTTTATTTTTAAATGTTAGTTGAGTCACGCTGGTTCTTGGAGTATCCCAGCGTCATATGAAGGTATAAAATGTTGATTCATATAAATGTGCTACATAGGTTCTGGAGTAGGTCTACTTGCCCATGCAGTCGGGCAAATAAATTTCAAATTGAAAAAAAATGCTTTCCCGAAATTATAGTTCACCTGCTCAGAAACAAATCTGTCAAAACAAAGTAAAACCGTTTCACAACAAAGTTTAAAAGTTTTACAAACAATCGACCATTATTAGTATTATTATTAGGCCTATTATCACTCATCATGAACCATGTTATCACATTTTTTTTTTTTCAGAGTTGATTTTCACCTTGTCCATCATGACCCAATATCATTGTGAATATACTCTTTAATTTCCTCTTATCATTTTATATTCATATTTTTTTTATTGGGGGGGATTGTGACACACAATAAAAAGGTGGAATCACTGAAAAGAATGCAAAAATAATTAAAAGGAAGGAAGAAAGAAAGAAAGAAAGAGAGAAAGAAAAAGAAAAAATTACAAAGGAGGATATTTTAATTCAGTAAGATTTTTTATTCCAAGGCCAGATTGCGTATTTAGCAGAATACAAATAAAATGGTTGACAAATATACATTTTACATTTCAATAACAATAATTCAAAATGACCAAACATGAACTTAAAGAGTTTACACTCATAAAATCTCAAAGAAGGATACTTAATGAAAAAGAAAAAAAAAAGATAGGCATAATCCCCCTTCAGTTGCTCCTATGATGAATAGTATACATCTCTGAAATAATAAGAGAAGCATTTATTTTTTTCATAATTTTATCATATTTATTTCAAAATATCTTTCGACCATTATATTCTTCTACATATAACATAAATATACATTTAATACAGCATAATAAAAATGAAAAGAAAGAAGAAAAATAAGAAAGGAGTGTGTCACATTGTGTTTGATGTGAACTTGACTTATTATTCTAATCAGGCTGTTTGACCACCCAAGAATTAAACTATAAGATGAAATTGTACATTTCGATCAAAATGAATTTATTAAATATATCAATATTGCCATTATCGAGGCTCACAAGCTGTCAAAACATAAAGATCAAGAAAGCAGTATCAACAACGTTTTGGAACAATCTGTCTCAATTCAAATTAGTATAATCTAAACAAATTAAGTATTGTGACCTGCAATTCCTATTCAAGGAAAGAGCATAAACTCTGTGTTTATGAAAACAATCTATATAGTATACGTATACCGACTGTGGGGAAAGTTCACTTTCTCAAGTCTTCACTCATCACCCGTTGTCAGACGTCAAATGCATCAATGACCAAATTGATCATGCGATGCTGAAGAAATGTGCCAAACGGAAGACGATATGGGGATGAACTCGCGAATGCGATGAACTAACCAAGAACTCGGGACTTTCCGTAGAGAACGTAGCAATCGTAGAACGTCGTAAGACGTCGAAGAGGCCATGAACGTCACAAGACGTAGGACGTAGCTAAACTTTGCCAAACGAGGAGGACCATGGCGATACATGGAAACGTGGAGACACGTGGTAAAACGTCAAGAGACGTGGATAAATCATCGAGAAAAACGGCCGTAGTCTGGACCTTGAATTCCAACCAGTGTACCAACCACTGCTGGCTTACATGCCACTCCACATATCAAAGGCGTGGCACCAAATTGCTGGCTTTCCCAGCCAAGGAGCTGCTGCAAGGATGCTACTGCACCCTATGCTTGCTTATCTGCAGTCTGCTGAACATTTGCTTGCATTGCCCTATGCAGTGCACACACACAATAGCTATCAAACACAGTGAGGGGTTGCCTACTCTAGCAGTTAGGTTTGGTCTATTCATAAACAAATTAGGGAGTTACTCAACCAAATAGGCTCTTCCACTGGCTAGTAAAGGGGAGTTTGAATAAGCTTCTGACAGAGTGAGAGAGAGAAAGAAAGAAAGAAAGAAGGAAACGAAAAGCAAAGAATTTTTAAAGAAAATTGAAAAGAAGGACAAATAAATGAAAAGAAAGACAAAAAAAAGAAGGAAAGTTAAGTATTATTTTTGTCTCACCTGCATAGCAGAGTGAGACTATAGGCGCCGCTTTTCCAACAGCGAGTGCGGCTAGCGACGGCGGCGTCAACACCAAATCCTAACTGATGGTTAAGTTTTTGAAATGACAGCATAACTTAAAAAGTATATGGACCTAGTTCATGACACTTGGGCATAAGGGTAATCAAGTAGTACTGAAAATCCTGCCTTGGTTTCAGGTTACATGACTAAGGTCAAAGGTCATTTAGGGTCAATGAACTTAGACCATGTTGGGGGAGTCAACATCAAAATCTTAACCTAAGGTTAAGTTTTTGAAATGTCATCATAACTTAGAAAGTGTGTGTACCTAGTTTATGAAACTTACACACAAGTGTAATGAAGGTTTATTTAACATTCTGCCAGAGTTTCAGGTCACATGACCAAGGTCAAAGGTCATTTACATGTAGGGTCAATGAACTTTGGGCATGTTGGGGGTATTTGTTGAATTACTATTATAACTTTTAAAGTTTATGGATCTAGTTCATAAAACTTGGACATAAGAGTAATCCAGTGTCATTGCTCATCTTGCACAAGTCATAGGCCCCTTGATCAAGGTCAAATATCATTTAGGGTCAGTGAACATAGAAGCATATTATATGAATGGTGTTTTTTTTTTAATAATTATTTTATAGTCATTTTCAAAGTCAGCACTGCTGCTATATTGAATCGCGTAATGCAGGCAAGACTGCCAAAGGCGTTCCGTCTTAGCAAAAGCTAGATCATCACATATAGGTATTCTTGACGCGTTGTACTAGGCATCCCTATACATATGTACGCTACCAAAAATCTGCTCTTGTGACTTCAAATTTGCCCTCCCTCCCCCACAAAATCCTGGATTGAACCTGCAGATTGCCTACCCTAAAGCAAGAAAAAATGAAAACAAGGAATGAAAGAAAGGAAATATTACACCTTGGGAAAGGGAAAACCGAGAGAATTAAATTATTTTATTCAATTGCCCCCCCCCCCTGAAAAAATACAAATTTTTACGTATTTGAAATATATTTAGATTTATTAATTATCTATTGTGTTTCCTTAAAAAAAGGGAGGAGAAGAAAAGGGAAAAGAGACTACGGAATTTGTTATATAGGAAGTACCAAATTAGGCCATATATCATCATTTTGAAAACGATGATGAAAAAATACATTTATAGTGCATTGATTGAAGTCAACAACGGCTTCATTGCACAAAAATTTAGCACCCCGTAAAAGTCCAACTCTGGATCCGCGCCTGGAATACCCTTTTTTTTTTCCTTTATCCTCATATTCTTTTCTTCCTTCTTTTTCTCCTCCTCCCTGAAGTTTTTATTCTTCTTTTTCTCATCCTCCTACTCCTCCCCCTCCTATCCTCCTTCTCCTCTTCTCCTTCTCCTCCATCTCCTCTTCTCTTTTTCATTTTGACCGGCCATACCTGCTCTCAGTGAACTTCCTCCTCAATTATCTGTTTGTCAAATGCAAAAACAGAAAAAGGAAATCACCAACTGTGTTGATTTTTCTGCTTGTTTATAACAACGAAAGTACCATAGGTTGTTAAATTGCCATTTATGCAAAAAATAAAATAAAATAAATATATTTGTAGAAAAAGTTTAGGCTATTTGAGTAATTCTTGATACAAATTATTGATAAACTACTGTAATTTTTTTTTATCCCAAAATCAAATCAGTTATGGCCCAATATTTTATTTATTTTTTTTCAGCTTCAAAATGAATTAATTACACAATAGTAGCTTGATTAGGAGTATGCAAATTTTTTTTTTGAAGAACTAATTTGCAGAAGGCTTGTTTAGGGAAGTGACATTGCATTTGTTTTATTTTCAGTTTCATAAATGATGTTGTTTTTGAAGTCATTTAACCATTGTAAGTTTTGAGTTTTAAGCGTGTGCGCTGTAATCTTAGTAATTACGGCTGCCAAGCTACAGCTGGGGTAATAATATCCAAGTCCTTTGGAAGCGCATAGAGACATTATTCATAATCGTGATATGCGCTATACAAGAACTGTTTATTATTATTATTATTTTGAGCTCCAGAAATTTCCTAGCATTCAGTTGAATAATAAGAGTGTTATTGTTGATTTAGAAAAATGTTTTTATTTCAAAGAATGTTTATTGAAGTCATGGAAAAGAATATTATACATAATTTATTTTAATGGAACTGGACTCTAACAATATTATCCTCCATTTGTATTTTGATCAGGTGGAAGAACAACCCAGCCAAACCTCATGAAGCCTATGTACCTACTAATATTGAACATATAGCTAACATCATTACACATGGAGTAAGTCACTTAGATTAAAACTAAATCAACACAAACATTAGCTGATTGGTTCCTGATCAGTATTTTAAACACAATCTGCATGTAACAAAGTTCTTGAGTGGCCAATACTATTTAGGGATTGATTGCAAACCTTTGAATATTAACTGCTGTAAATAGATCTTTCAAGTTTATTTTACTAAATGTCAACCGTGAGGAGTACAAATATTTCATAAACCTTAATTTACACAGATTTTGTGCTAAGAGGAACAAGCACGAATTTTTAAACTTGCGAAAGTGAAGTTTTCAAACTCAAATTGGCCACAACACCTTACAATATCTATGAATTACTATAAGTAGCCCGATGGAAGTCAATGTATTATTGGCCTGGTTTTAACATTTAGAACTAAGACAATAATACATTGACTTCAATAGGGCTACTTATGGTTCATATTTATTTTGTCATATCTTGTTGAAATGATTCCTATCCTATTGGGATGTGGATGTTTTTCATCAGGGTTCTCCGAAATATGAAACCCCAAAAATCATGAAATGAAAACAAAAGTGAAATCATCACTTTAGTACTTTGTTGTGAAGCACAAATATGCTGTAGGTTCACTGACAAAAAAAAATCTATTGTGCAAAAATAATAACATTTACATTTATAGTGAAGATAATGTAAATCTGTTACTGAGTACTCTTAACTTTTGAAATGTACCCTTTCAATGTTTTAAAAGTCAAAATATGAATTCAGTTCAAGGCATAACATGCACTTGTTATGGATAATGTTCTATGAAAAAATGTAATGGTATTTGTCATATTCAAAATTTTTGTCTCTTATTTTGCTTAATCCTAAATTTTGGTTTCAAACTAAATTTACTAAAATTTATTGTGCCAAAATATGAATTCAGTTTGAGGTACAACAAGCATCAAATGTATGCCAAATCCAATGTGTCTAACAGAAATATTCTACACTTAAGAAGATCAATTGAACTTGTTATAGATTAGTTTCTATCAGAAAGAAATGTAATTGTATTTGTCATATATTCAAAGTTTCTGTCTCTTATTTTGCTTTAATACGGTAATCCTAAATTTTGGTTTCAAACTAAAATTTGAAGACTAACAATGTGAGTTCACAATCAAAAGCATAAAATAAATATATAACATGCAATGACCTGTATTTGACCAATTATACAAAGAAAAAGACAATATTATGTTCCAAAATGCATTAACATTATAAGAATTAAGTGAAATAAAAACGGCAGGTGTAAATAATGAAGCAGATCGAATTAAGGACAGAAAAAAACTGAACTGGCAATATATATAAATATATTGCAAAGTTAAAATTGAAACATAAAACATGTTTTCTACCAATGAACATGATATATGCTTCAACCCCTTCTCTCTCTCTCAATTCTGTTTGAATATATAGTTGTGTATTATACCATCGTTGTATGCCAGCAATGATTTAGTTCAAGAAGCTACCACTTACTCTCAGAAGACCAGCGCAACAATTTTTGGTCTAGCTCTCCTCCTCCTCTTCAGTGTTTCAACTCTCTTCCATCTTGTCTCATGGTCTGGTCTTGCAAAGTAAGTAATATTCAAAGCCCTGTTTCATGAGGCAAGTTAAAAACTACAGTTGTAATTTGAAAGCTACTGAAATCTTCAATTTGATTTACCAAGAAGATTGTCATAGATCCTTTAAGTTGATTGGCCGAGAAGATTGTCATAGATCCTTTAATTTGATTGGCCAGGATGATTGTCATAGATCCTTCAATTTAATTGGCAAAGATGATTGTCATAGATCCTTTAATTTGAATGGCCTGGATGATTGTCATAGATCCTTCAATTTGATTGGTAAAGATGATTGTCATCGATCCTTCAATTTGATTGGTAAAGATGATTGTCATCGATCCTTAAATTCAATTGGCCAAGAAGATTGTCATAGATCCTTTAATTTGATAAGCAAAGATGACTGTCATCGATCCTTTGATTGGCCAAGATGATTGCCATAGATCATTTAATTTGATTGGTCAAGATAATCGCCATAGATCTGTAATTTGATTGGCCAAGATGATTGTCATAGATTCTTTAATAATTGGCAAAGATAATTGTCATAGGTCCTTAAATTTGATTGGCCAGGGTGATTGCCATAGATCCTTTGATTTTATTGGTCAAGATGATTGCCATAGATCCTTTGATTTGTACAAGGCCCTATTATCATCAAGCTTAATTGCTCATAATGGCAGTCTCTTGTATTCCTTTAGATGAATGATACAGTTTTCTCAATATTTATTTTCATAGCAGATATTCCAACTATTATATTATTGATTTGTATTTTTTAGATTTATATTTCATCTTGTATAGTCATCTATGATGTGAATGCTGAAATGAAATCAAAATCAATCAATTTGATTGGCCAAAATGGTTATTACTGTATGTATCATTTGATTGATTGGCCTCATATAGAATGTGGAAGGAACTCATATGAAACATTTGTTTATGATGCATTCTTAACATTTTTTGAAGAAATGAAAAACTGAATTATGATAATGCTAAAGAAATTGACATAGCATTTATGAAATAATTGCTTAATCTTTGTCTACAGAAACTTGAGGTTTTACCTTCATATAAGTGACAGGGCAATAATCTATTTATATATAGCAGCTTCTTATACACCTTGGTAAGTACATGCATTGGCTCTTTTCTTTCAGGGAGAACTCTTAGGTTTCTGATCATACAGATAGTTTACATGTGGAAATAAATTCAAGTGACTCTATTTTGCTGCACTAATATTTTGTTGTTGGTTTGCCTATATGAAAAATTTGAAGTTTTTGAATGGAAATTCTTTTTTTCTCATATTGATTATTATAATTCTAAAATTGATGAGTAAACAGAAAAAAATCTAAATATTCAAGTGCTTCCATTTGACAATGTTGATAGGTCTATTCTTTTTTTTAACCAATTATTTTGCTCTTAAAGTTTGAGTAGATTATTTAGTATGACAGCAGGTCTGTATTACCATTAAAATATTATGAGAAGATTATTTTTGATACATTCTCATGCCCTTTTGATTTTTTGCAAATATTTTGTATACTTAATTTGTTTAATAATGTGTTAACACATTGTTACCAGTATCAGACATCTGAACTGGTCACCTACATGACCATATTGCCCTAGATTCCGTGCATAAGATCAGTGAAAGATAGGTATTAATTTGTATTTTACTCAGTCTCTCTGCATGTATTGACTTTGTATGCAGAGACGATGCAAGATATACCTTTGTATTTTTCACGATCTCACTTCCGGGCATCTGACGATGCATAGAAAGAGATACGTGTCATATTGATCCACACAGCAAAAATATTCATCAATCAAGATGAGACAACGCTAGATACTGCGTCCCTGGCATTTCAATTACGTCAAAATGGTCACAATGGAGTCCCTGCTCAACATGACAAAAAATAATCACATTCCTTAAGGGTCAAATATCAAAATTTTCATGATTTTGCCCTAGATGTTCAATTTGGATTATAATAAACAGATTGATTTGCTTTTCTTTCAAGGAACATCAAATATATTGCCCACTGGTGTAAATCCAAGTGGTGAACCTATTGTTTTTTTGGGGGGGTTTGAACTATTGTTTCATTTCCCCACTTGAATAGTGTGACGTAATAGATTTATGCCCATGATATTGCCCTTAAAAGAACCATATTGCCCTCGTCTAAAGTCTTCTGCCAATATGATACTATTGCAGGCAATATATTTGATGTTCCCAGCAAGGCCAGTCAGTATTACACTCCAGTACAGGGAGGCAGCGTAGCTCAGTCGGTTGGAGCGCATGTTTCAGATAAGATCGTAGATCTCAACGTGAGGGGTTCAAGTCCCGCTCATGCCGAAACGCGTCTAACAAAAAAAATCTGATGCTATAGCGTTGTGTGTTAGCGTGCCTCACCACTGTATTCAGTGCAGGCGTGAATGCAGTTGGAAAACACTCCATCCATCGGAAAGGACGCAAATGTTGGTCCCGTGTATAGGAGAGTCACAACCTATGCACGTTAAAACCAATACACTATTCGTCAAAGAGTAGGGTGTTCACCCGGTGTATTGCACCTGCCGGTCCCGGCAAAATTCAGGTCAAGTCAATCTTGACGTTCATATGCCATAATAAATATAATGATTGTGGGCATTAACGGAAAGACAAGACAATACAAAATGATTGCTTATTACCTTGATCTCAGTGAAACAAAAGTGCTCTTTGGAAATGATGAAGTACTGACGTGTGACATATAGTCTACACCGGTTTTAATGGGTCAAATCAATATGGTCATATACTCATATCTATAAAATAACAACTATTGTTGGTGTTATTCATTGTAACAAAAAGCTGAAGTGCAAAAAAAATGTTTTTGTGATTTCATTGATTTGGTACTCTATTATTCATGTTAAAACATGTATGAAATATGATTTTATTACTTATTCATAAGTTTCCTCTTCTATCTCTCTTATCTAAGGTTGACACTGTGCGATGTTGGTTACTATGGAAACCATCTACGATGGGTTATGTGGTTTCTAGCTTCCTTAGGAATCTTGTATTCATATTGCTTCTATGAAAAGTAAGTGTTCATTTTGATAATACTAAAATATAATAAATGCAATTCACTAGGCGCCATTTCTATCTTGTAAGAGATGTTCAAGGCACACAAGTGAAGGAGGAGCAAACAAAAAAACAAATAACAGAAAATCATTGATAAAATGAGTTATAGAGTTAAGGTAATAGCTTAATCTTAAATGTTTTGACACACTTGCTATCCCAGCTCTCTTGTGGGAGGGAATTCCATAGCGAGGGACCCGCATAGATGAATGCCCTTTCCCCCCACTTTGTTTTACATTTTTTAACTGTAAGAAGACCGGAATCAGTGGAGTGTAGAAGTCTGAATGATGTGTAGATGTTAATGAGAGCAGTGTTGTACTGTGGAGCAAAGTAATGAACTCAGTGACATACTAGCAAAAGGATTTTGAATTTGACACGTTCACTCATGGGCAACTGATGTAAAGATTTAAGAACAGGTGTGATCTGGGTGAATTTTGTTATGAAGGGTCACTATACGAGCAGCAAAATTCTGTAGTTTTTGTAAACAAGTGATTTGGGACTGGGGTAGATTAAACAAGAGTGCATTGCCGAAATAGACGTGATGAGATCAATGAATGAACAATTTTCCCTAAAAAAATTAAACCTTCTTTCTAATGCAAATGAAATTTGGCAAAAAGATTTACCTCCGAATTTTTAACTGTACGCTTGAGTCTTCAGGGATATGACCTGTCTAAACTTCAATGGAACTGATGTCGCGGTGAAGAATTAGGTAATAAGCTCTTGGAAGTTTGTATCGGCCCCCTGTTACGGTTCAGCGAAGGTTGGTGCGCCCTTATTTAGATAGCTTCCTTCACTCCTCTTTCATACCGTCTATCCTCCCTGTCTAGGATCTCTACCTTGTCTAGGTTCATGGTATGTCCTGGCGATTCAATGTGAATGTGCTGAGAAACTTCCGACGACACGGAGCTCGGGCGACAATGTTCCAAAAATCTAGTCTTCAGGGAACATTCCGTTACCCCAATGTAGGATTCTTTGCACACACCACTCAAAGTTAATCCTTGGCATGGAATCCTATATATCACACCAGTAAGGTTCTTCTTTTCAGTCTAGTCTTTTGGAGCTACAAGGAATTGCTTCAAAGTTCTAGTTGGTTTGAAGCAGATTCTAAATCCATGTTTACGAAAGTTCTGTTTTAGTGCTTCAGATAGACCCTTGAAGTAAGGCAGAACGACTAATCCTTTCGAAGTAGTTGACGTTCTACCAGAAGGTTTATTGTTGACCTTCGGGTTGCTCACTCTATCAATAGCCCACTTGGGATATCCACACTTCGAAAGTGCCTTGGAGACAGTTCTCTTCTCTTTGACTATTTCCTCTTGTTCCGTGACTATTGTTTCCACTCAATGGAACAAAGTGTGGATCACACCTAATTTATGTTCTAGTGGATGATTAGACTGGAAGTTCAAGTATTGGTCTGTATGTGTTGCTTTACGAAAGACCCTAATCTTAAGGGAACCGTCCGCTTGAATGATGGTCAAGTTGTCTAGAAATACGAGAGATTTATCCTTCTCTTCTGTGGTGAACTTGATATCCTGATCAACGGAGTTGAGATGAGCGGTAAATCCTAGAGAATGTTCCTTCTTCAGTTTCGTGTAAGTGTCGTCAATGTAGCGGTACCACCACACAGGTGGGAATGTAGTGCGGAACTTATTGTTGGTTGTTCAAAGTGTTCCATATAAAGATTGCAGACAATGGGAGAGACCGGGGAACCAACCCATTGCAGCTCCATTGATTTGTAAGAAGTAAACGCCATTATACAAAAAATACGTACACCGTAAACAGACATCAAGAAGTCAAATTATTTGGTCTGGTGACAATTTGGTGCTTTCTTTCAAGGAAATGTTTTGTTCTAATCTGGATCGAATCACTACCAGTGCTTCATCAACTGGAACAGATGTGAACAAGGCAGTGATTTTGTATGATCTCAGTTCTTCATCATCATCAACATATTCATGTTTTAGATTTTCCACAAATGATTGAGAATTTGGGATATAATGACATGAATTTTCTACTAGCAGTGAAAGGATATTAGCTAACAGTTTTGCACAGTTATAAGTAATGGAACCAATACTACTCACTATTGGACAAGGAGTAATGCCAGACTAATATGTACCTTGGGAAGTCCATAGAACTTAGGAGGGGTCTCTGTTGTAGGATAGAGTCTGTGGGAGTCGTCCCTATTAAGTCCTGAAGAACGGAAACAATCTTTCTTGTATTTAAGAGTCAGACCTTTTTTGCCTAATCTCTTGTCTGTTAATTCATCATTGAGAAGAGTTTCACATTTCTTATTGTATTCACTTGCGCCACAAGAACAGCAGCTATTCTCCCCTTATCTGCTGGTAGAATCCTAATGTCTTTGTCTTTTTTGAGATCATTTAATGCTTTAATTTCCTCCTTACTCAAATTAGATTCAAGTTTCCTCTGTCTATTTAGCAGAGCAGCGACACTTGCCCGTAATTCACTAGCACTGCAATCAGGTAACTTGCGGTGCGCATGATGATGTCTACCAACTGGAACTTCTGTCAGTGCAACAGAAAAATTCAAACCTTTAGCTAGCACTGACAACTGCAGATCATTGAGAGAACATGTTTAGAACATTTCTTCACCCATTTGCCGCACTCCGATGCAAGATTACTTTTATTTTTCCATGAGAAACTGCTGTTTTTGTCCTCTAATAATCGGGCGATCCTCTTGCTAAGTTACTTTCGATACCTCATGTTCCTTGACCTGTGACCTTTTGGTGCGTGATAATATCTCCGCTATTATTTCCGCGGGTAAATCCAAATAATTTTCAATGCTAGATTTGATGTGATCTTTCCCTGATTTAAATTATTTAGTTTGTGATCAATTTGTCAAATTCTTACATTCAATTCCCTTTCTGCTCTCTGTAGAATATTCTCCGCTTTAGCTCCTTTGACCGTACTCGATAACTTTAGACTTACTGGTGTGATGTGCAGATGTTAGCACTGAAGACTGAACCGCAAATGATTATGATAGCGGGCGATTTTCTGCCCATTTTTTTTTTCAAGAGTCTGACGTCTTTTAGGCCATCACTGCCGTAATCTAATGAAAGTTGAACTGCATTGGTGAAATAATAAGAAAATTTTAAACTTTTGATCCTAATACAAATGAAATTTGGCAAAATTATTTACCTCAAAATTTTCGACTGTACACTTCGGTGTGATGGCAGAGTGGTCCGATAAACCTGGCACAACTTGAGGTGAGATATCTGCATCCTGTCAGAGTTCCTCACAAGAACAACATCTAGGATGTGACCACGATCATGTGTGGGTGATGTTACCAGCTGAGATAAACAATGACTGTTGATGACATTAAGAAACTTAAAGAGTATGAGAAGAAAGATTTTCAAGATGAATGTTCAGAAGCAAATATGGTCTGAAGGTCCTCTCATCTAGAAGTGTAGAAAAATCAACCGAAAACTGTTGAAAGCCTGGTGGTCAATAGATTACAAAGATCTCAAGCTTATCCTGATTAACAAGTTCTAGAAATGCTTTGGGTCATTTATGTCAACACAGAGACTGTCCCTGTATGCAAAGGCTTCTCCACTGCCCCGCTTTGATGTTCTAGGGCGATGCTTGAAAATAAGAGAGTAGTGCAGTGTGGGCGGGCTGCCAATGGCGCACACAAACTGCCCCCCTCCCCCCCAAAAAAAATGATACCCTTTATATGAAATATGAAATTTAGTTATAAGAAAATGAGGAGATGTGATAGCTCAGTCAGTAGTGGGGGGGGGGGGGGTTCAGATTCTGGTGACTCTGGTTTGATTCCCACTCAGTGCGCTCTTTCCCTTTAAAGGCATTTATCTTCAGTATGAGGTCCCTTGGAGAGGACCTTAAGCCATCATCCTCTGGTTTCTTGCTAACAAGCATCCATGCTTTCTTAGCAATCAGGTATAAAATCACCACCAATCACCAATTGACCAACTGCTTATTAGGTGCATATTAGATCAAGTGTAGTGTAGAACAATCAGACCTACATCTATTAGACCAAATTAATAGAAACTGATAAGTAGTGCAGCCTCTCTGAACATATATAGTTGAGTTAACAGTGATAGATTATTGTTCTCATTGTGGTGAACTTTAATCAGTTTTCTAATTTCTATACAGATACAAGAGATTGGAGACCCTTTTCTATGTCATCCTTGGAACAGTTCCTGCATTGGTTGTGTTAGAATCGGTATGTCTTCAATCAATTTATGTGTTTTATAATAGATACTTCACTAACATTCATTATTCTGAGATGCTTTTGAGTCAACCATTTTGATCCTAATGGGGCGTTGCAAGAAACTTGCGATCAATTGCAAGTATATTTTCGTTCCCGAAATCAAGCATATGCCATGCAATTAATTGCAAATTTGCGATTGATTGCAAATCTGCTCCGTGAAACAAGGAGTGTAATCTGATATGCTAAAGTTAGAAGTGATCAATCAACTGTAAAATTGCAACAGAATATTTGCGATTGATTGCAAATATTTTCTTGCAACACCCCCTAAGGCTAAGACATACAAGATAGTATAGGCGTAGAGTTAGAATGGGAAGTTAAAGAAATATTTACTTCAACAATGAATCTAAAGGCAAGGGGAAAATTACGGACTAAAATAAGTAGAACTACAAGTAAGACCCCATGAAAACTGTAGTGTTTAAATGAGGTTTGTAATCACTTTGAATGAGAAATACTGAGAGTAATGTATGGTGTTGAATACACTGTGGTTGATGTATCTCTGAGTAATGTATGGTGTTGAATACACTGTGGTTGATGTATCTCTGAGTAATGTATGGTGTTGAATACACTGTGGTTGATGTTTTTCTGAGGATTAACATAGATGAGTGACATCACAATAAGGGCAAAACTTTGTAAACATATATTAAACCCATGCATTGAGAATTGCTACTTCCAATGTTATCTTGTAATATTTTTGTACCATTTTTCGTCTGCAGAATACAAATCAATTCAATTACAGATTTATAGTATGAATAAATCATGATGCTTATAGATCTAGCAAGAAGTGTTTGCATCAATTGTGCTGTTGATCATTGAATAGCAATTCAACAGTTCAACTGTTGATGATTGAATGGCAATTTTAGCTTGTTTTGAGAATGAGTTTATATTTGTTTTATATCTGTTCCACATTCATCATGACATCACATATCAAATGATAATGAAAGAAAAAGGTCATGACCTTCATGAGAGTTTTTGGATATTTTGCTAGCCAGCTTTGCAGGCCGACATTTAATGGGTTTCTTTGAATAAATGTATACTTTGTTAAATAAATGTTACCATAGGAATCCTTTCAACAATTTGTATTATTTTTATTCAATTGACAGCCTCTAAAGAATGGTTTGTATGAGTTAGCATTGGGAGGCATCATTTACATCTGTGGCGTGGTATTCTTTAAGAGTGATGGTATCATCCCGTGTGCCCATGCTATCTGGCATGTCTTTGTTGTGATGGGGGCATACACACACCTTAATGCCATTCAGAAATACCTGATAGGATGTAGGCTACCAGGTGTTGACCCAGATGAACCTAGTCACCTACCGGACTGCATCACTCAATCTTTATGATGTCTTCAGGGTGTTGACCCTGATGAACTTAGTCACCTACCGGACTGCATCACTCAATCTTTATGATGTCTTCAGGGTGTTGACCCTGATGAACCTAGTCACCTACCGGACTGCATCACTCAATCTTTATGATGTCTTCAGGGTGTTGACCCTGATGAACCTAGTCACCTACCGGACTGCATCACTCAATCTTTATGATGTCTTCAGGACCATGGATTACACATTTGTTGAATGTAGGTCATGTTATATCAAATTTGATAAAATTAAAGGTCAAATCCATCCCAATAAAAAGAATTCATGTAAAAAAAATCAAACAAGCCCAACACTGAAAACCAGATTGAAATCTGGGGTGTTTCACAACGAGATAAGTGTGACTTTGTGGAGTCATGCTTAAATGCTGACACACACATGATATATACCAGTAACCCACAAGCTTATTGATTGATATGCAGTAGGCTCATGCTACCGGGAGCGTAAATGCAAATCTAAGTCAAACTTAAATTTTTGTGAAGCACCCCCAAGATGTATACTTAAAAAGATGTAACATTTTAAATTGTTAGCTACTTGCACATTAACAGTGATATGCACATCATATATGAAATGCAAATAAGAGAGCTGATGATGTCACTCACTCTTTAATATTTTCTTTGTATTTTATTAACTGCTCATGATAATTATAATATAGAGTGTTTATAGAGGTTAGGTGATATTATTTATAGACAAGAGGTGATGCTGAGCAAAGAGTTCAGTTTCACATAAGTTGCTCTTGATTATATGTATCATCATATTGGTACAATCATGCTTAGTAATCATGTGCTCTTGATTATGTGTATAGTGATCATGTGCTATTTCGTGGTATATAAATACAAATATTGTATTGATATGTGTAGTATTCGCTGCAGGGTTTTTATTATGACAAACTGCCACCGCTTATTCCTCAATAAAAAACAAAAGAACTAACGCAAGACTGCTTGCCATGTTTGGTTTTCTTCTTCATCAGATGTATTGTTGATGTACCATAGGGTTAGATTATTGGCTAGCAACACTAACTAACTTGACAATTGTTAATCCAATGGCAACTAAACTTTGGTGATAGATGCACAAGGCTACCATCATGTTGCTGTGCTGTCTCTTACATAGAGAGTTTAAAGGTCAATTAAGATCAAAGGTTAAAGTTTACTGGCAAGACTCTCTTATGACAAATAACTTTTAACCATGCTTCCTATTCAATTAAAATTTTATCATGGTTGCTTACTGGTTAGGGGTTGTAATAATGTCAGAGGTCATATATTTAAATACAGACATTAAAGTTTACCTGCAAGACTTGTGAAATCAAACTTGTTTGAAAATTAGGGATGTACTTGGTAAAATCTGCATTATGTAGTCATGGGTGGGTGTGACACAATCTAGCTATAGCCTTGTCTTTCTTTTATAAAATTCAATTTGATACAGGAATCGAGGTGGGTTAAGAAAAAAAAACAGAGCCAAATATAATAACAGCTCATTTTATTTCAGTCTTTGATATTTGGTGTCAGGAGTGAGACGTGTGTTTGCTCTCATCCAAAGCTTTTCAAATGAGAGCAAACAATTATCCAAGACAATTATCACCTTAAGAGATTAATTGTATAGCATATATGTTTTGTGCTCTTGAGTCTAAGTTGCCTTTATTAAGGCTTTCATAGGAAAATTTGTTGTCATGTACAATATATGTGTGGTTCCATGAAGTGCTCTGATTACTCACATAGGGGAATGTGTCAGGGTATAGTGATTATTACCGGTAGGTATATCCAGGTAGAGTGATATGTGAATACATATCCAGGTTCTAGTTTTGTTGGTAGAATTTCACTTGAAATTGTTTATCTTTGTGTTATTTTTATTTCAATTGAAATTGTTTACCTTTGTGTGTGTGTGTGTGAGTATTTTTTTCATTGTGCTGCAAATCTTCCTGCTTTGCTGTTGACTTATACACCAAACTGGAAATGTGCAGTCTTTGATTGTCTGCCTCTTAAGTTATATATTATTTATTGTAAGTAGTAGATTTGTACAGCAGTCATTTTCTATTTATTTATCCTTTGAGAGTCATCTGCCATTGTGACTGTCTTTGATGTATGTGTACTGTAAATTGTTTTGATAATAATGAATAATAATTTTTTTTTTACATTGTATGAAATTCATGGAGTAGCAGAATTAGAATGCAATTATTTTGGTGTATGAAACTGCCAGTTAAAAATTGCACATTGCTATATTTGTTTTAAATTACATTAAAAATCATCAAAATAAAGCATGTATTGCATACGTTTCAACAAAGAAAAATCATCAAAATATAGCATGTATTGGGTAAAGTCCCCAGTTTTCTGTAATATTGAAAATAGAGACCTTGATTTCAGGAAGAACACAGAATTCACTGAATTTTATGGAAGACATTAAACAGAGCAAAACAGATAAACAGAGCAAAACCCAAAACTGAATTCAAATGAAACCTTGTTTATTGTGCAGTGTATGTTTGAGAAGCAACAGTTGTTTATAATTCGCTATTTTACTAATTGCTTTGTTTTATGATTGGTACATAGGTAAACCATGAAACCAAATATTTCAGAATGCCGAAGAACACCGATTTTGCTTTTAGAATTTTAATGGAAAATAGGTGACTCTAGTTTCAGGGTAATCTTGCAATAACATGTTGTGCAATCAGATATTGGATTACTAATGATAGTGGTGTTCTTTTGCGCCACCCCCCCCCCCCCTTCAGATGTTTAGCCTAAAGATCATACATGAACTGATAGTTTTGAAGTATGTTATATTAATTGAAAATGTTCAAATGAAAGCTTTCTTGTGTACAGATTTCATGTATATATAATATGTTGATTTTAGTGGTTGTTCTGGTAAAATTAGACACCCCCTTGAAATGGTATTTTATCTAACCCTACTAGATCTGCCTCTGATTATGAACGGCATTAACTTCAATTTATATGGGAAAAGTGTTCTCATTTTTTAAACATGGAAAATTAGCATTATACATTAAAATAAATCTCTGTGTATGACTATTGTTATTAATGAAAAGCAAATCCAAAATCACAAATATGATTTTTTTTAAATATTTTGAAGATAGAGGCATTGTATATCATTGGTGTATCTTTAGACTGTAAACAAGAAGGTCTGGGTTCAAGTCACTGGCGGATCCAGGTGGATTTTTTTGGAGAGGCACAATTAAAATATTTGTATAAAAATGCCGTTATAACAATCTTTTCTGTATCCAATAACTTATACAATCAGTGTTAGCGGTTTGAATCCACTCAGAGCAGTAGGGGTGCAGGGAAGATCAAATTATATTTTAAAAAAAAGTACAGTATACGTAAAATGGGTGAAATATTATAGATCTCTCTTTTGTGATAAGGTCAATTGCATAAATTCTTATAACAAATCAAACTTTACAATAATTTATTTGATTGTCCATGTTTATAAAACTCAGAATGGGCATGGCGAGCAAAAAATATTTTCAGTTCATGTGAGGTTTTACGGTTTCAAATAAATATAAAATATTAATTATACATTATTATGACAGGGTAAAGTGAATACATAATTGAAATGATGTATTTGAAAAATGTGGTTACAAATCTAAGAAGAGAGAAGAAACTAAGAACAAAAATTACACTTCAGAACAGAATAGGAGCAAATGATAAAATGAAACATTTTGCCATAAAAACTATGATACTATGCAGACACTAGATGAAAATTGAAGAGTTGGATTCAGTCCCTCTTTGCTGATAGACCAGGAAATAACGTGGTGTATCTCATTTGGCCCAAGAACATGTTTGTAAAGTAGTACATCAACAGCAAAGTCACTAATTGCAAAAAAATATATATCTGTGTGTAAAAACATTGCTTGTAATGAAAGCAAATCCAAAATCACGAATATGAAAATCTTCATTTTCATAGACAAGGCCCTGTGTATGACATGTATGCCAGAAACCGAGCAACTAGTTTCATTGCTCACACCTGGGCTAGTCTGGCTTCGGTCCCTGCATGGTATGGAAGCGTATTATAACCTCGGTCACAAGGCCTTGTTTAAATGCTACCCCACTTGGATGTTTAATTGCTATCTAACTTCTCTACTGCCTTTCTGTTTAAAATATTCACACTTAGGAGAAATCAGATTTAACAGTATACAAACTAACATTTCCTCTTTATTGTATTGGTCCCCTTCAATTTTTTCACATAGTATATTTTATTATTGTTTTCTAGCCTGTTTACATAGGCCCGTATTCTGAAGTCGGGTTTAACTTAAACTCAGGTTTAAAGTTGTGGTTTAAGTATGGGAGGCCAAAAGTATCAAAAATTTTATTAAGTTGTATGTTTCTTAATATGTTTACTGTGCTCTTTCCTGATTCATCGATGGTGAAGACAATCATCTATTTATACTTTCTAGACAATTATGAATGATTCGAGAGCCAAATGAGCTGAAGTATGATATCTCTACTGTTAGTGATTTATGTAACAATTGGCTATCCATACTTAAACCACAACTTTAAACCTGATTAAACTCAGGTTTAAACCTGATTAAACTCAGATTAAACTTAAGTTAAACCCGACTTCAGAATATGGGCCATAGAGTTTACCAAAAAAAGTCAAATTAGGTCATCCATGTTATAACATGAAATTATTCCCTCAATCCCTCTTATACTTTTCAAGCAGTGATCGTAACTCTATTTACCGTACTCTATTTATGTTCCATGTATATACTTTTTTAAATTATATTTTATATGCAGGGAGTATCTGTATTGTAAAATCACTCATGATTTTATTTCAAAAGCAGCAAATTCCTTTACCCTTCCTACCGATACATCAGGGCTCCGTAACACAAAGATTAGCGATTAATCGCTATTTTATATGCAGGGAGTATCTGTATTGTAAAATCACTTATGATTTTATTTCAAAAGCAGCAAATTCCTTTACCCCTCCTACCGATACATCAGGGCTCCGTAACACAAAGGTTAGCAATTAATTGCTAATTTGAAAGATCAATTCTGATTGGTTCCTAGTCAGTCTACCGAGCAAAATGCAACGATGATCTTGATAGGCCATTTCATTTAGCGATTAATCGCTAACCTTTGTGTTACGGAGCCCTGGTAAAGGATTTACTCATAGATTTTAATGATTACCTTGTATCATGTGATGTGTTTGTGTGTGATTATTAGCCGATACTGAAATTGCTTATGGTATTTTATCTGTATAATGATTTTTATCTTATACATGAAGCAAATATATATATATATATATATATAATATGCATGGCACCCTTGCCTCATAAGTAAATTTGACTGGATAGTATTAATGTCGCATATCCAAGTGTGCACAAGTGAACATCACTCATGAGATGTTGCAATGAAGTCGAGTTGCTATCAAAGTTACATGTACACAAAAGTCTAACATAAGTTATTTTTGACTTGCAATAAATGGATTTTCAATAAATTACAATGCTTGTGATTGATTTAGACTTGTTTGATCAAGAGTATTCCTTTTTCTTGCAAAGTAATGAAAGTAATGTCAGCTGCAAATTAATCAGGTTTGGATTGATTTTGTGACTTGTGATCCATTTTGTAATCAAACACAAACACAAACTAAAGGTTGTGTACTCACCAGCCATATTTATCATTGTAAATACTATAAGCAGTCACATTCACTCCATTTTGAATATGTGATGCAAGCTCAGTGTTGTTTTTTATCAATGTTAAAATGTACTGTATGTGCAGTAAGATTTGAAATCATAATAAAATGTTGACACCCAGTATTATTGATTGATTGATAACGAATTTATTTCATTTCAAATTTCAACAAAGTTACAAAGTAAAGCGAATTATAATATAACGTAATGAAATGAAATAGAATCCTTCTGAAAAGCAAAGCTTGTTATTGAAGGTTGCCTTCACTCTCCAACAAGTATAGTTATTTTATGTAAAATGGTAAATATTCTAAAAAGAAGTGAAAACAAAAATTACTAGATTTTTATTTGTCATGTGGAAGAATTAGGTGGTCTGTCGTAGAGAGATATGAATAGATATTAGATTTAAAGATAAATAGACAGACAGATAGACATACATATTTAAACAGATACATAAAGATAGATAAATAGATGAATGGAATGAATATATATATCCATGAATGAAATGAAATAGATGAATTGATATATATGAATATATATATATATATTCATTAAATTTGATGAACCTCCAGTCAACCTTGTGAACTTGTGTTTATTATTCAAAGCTCTTCCTGTGAAGGACATCGAGCACTCTATACAAGGATAGAACTCCCGAAGTATATATATATATATATATATATATATATATATATATATATATATATATATATATATATATATATATCCATGAATGAAATGAAATGAAAGGTGGATTAAAAATAGAAGATAGATAGACAGACAGACAAATAGATATAGAGATATAAACAGATAAATATGCATTAGATAGATAGATTATATATGATAGATAGATAATGATTGATAGATAATGAAGATAGATAATGATTGATGATAAAAATGATGATGATGATGACAGACATATTGAAACAGATAGACATTAGATAGATAATGATTGATGATAAAAATGATGATGATAATCATGATCATGATGATGAGAAATATGATGGTGATAACGGTGATTATGATATTATATTCCATATATACACATAGATTCAGAGACAGATAGATACATATATATTTATACATTCATACACAGATAGATAAAAAGACAGATTGATGGATAGATAGACTGATAGATAGAAAATAGATCGATATATATAGCTAGATAGACAGATAGATAAATAGACAGGACAGATAGAATAACATTAAACAGATAAATAGATAGATATTAGATTGTAAGATAAAAAGATAGACATTTAAACAGATATATATAAGATATTATAGAGAGATGGGTGGGTGGATAGATTGATAAAAGATATAAATAGATAAACATACATATTTTTTTTAATAGATATTAGATTGAAAGATAAATAGATATTTAAAGAGATAGTTATAAGACAGATAGAAAGAAAGATAGATAAAAACAAAGATAGATAGATAGATAGAAAGAAAGATAAAAACAAAGATAGATAGATAGATAGAAAATTGATAGATAGATATAGAGAGAGATGGACAGACGGATAGATCATGGACCTGGGCAGCGGGGGTGCTGGGGGTGCTGAAGCACCCCCAAGATTTTTCAATGAGGTGCTGCGTGTATTATTTTCCATAGGCAGCACCCCTGGAATTCTGGTTGGTGTGTCACATAAGAGAAATGTATGGAAAATGACCAACATCTTGTGTTGAAACCTTTTTCTTGAATTATCAAATTTCTTGGCATCATTTTGTAGTGAAACCTTTTTCTTTTTGCTTGTTAAATTTACATAGGCGGATCCAGGGGCCCAAGGGGCACGGGACTCCCTATTGGCGGAGCAAAAAAAAAGGGGGAGGCATTTTTAAAAAAGGAAAAGAAGGGAAAAGAGAGGAGAAAACAAGAGGATGGAAGAAGAGTGAATAAAATAAGGTGAGGGGACCACTTGGAAAATAAAATAAAAACTTTCATGTCACTACAGTGCGTATAAAAAAAAACGGTACAGTTTTGAAAAGTCTATGAAAAATTTGTTTCAAACTATTATATCTATATTTGATGTTAACAGATGCTCTGAGATTTTATCTTTGAAATGCCATTTAAAAAAAAAAATTGTTCATGCTTGAGCGAACACGGGACGTGTTTGTCGGGGGTTCAAAAAGAGGCTTGCGCCAAAATGGCAGAAATGAGAAATTTGATGATTAGACTTTGGCTAATCAGCAGACTTCCTCTTACTTAATCTTTTCATTATCTTTTGCCATAATTTTCGAATTATGCTGTCAAATTTCATTTACAAATTCATTTATTTACCTGAATTATTTTGTTTTTCATTTAAACTTCTTTTACCTTTGAATTTTCCTTCATAAGTAAGAAAAGAAGACTTTTTGTCAACCCAAGAAAGAACATTTGCATTACTAATTGGGAGAATTTGTAATTATTCAAATCCTTTTATTATGTGAAACAAATTATGTTATGGTACCTATAAAAGACATGAATCCTATTTTCAAGGGGTTATTGAATCCTTCACCAAGTTTAATTATGTGCTTGACAGGACAAACGGAAAGGATTCATGTCTTTCAATGGCAAAGGTGTATTGAGTCAATTTTAAAGGAGCAAGATTATGGCAAATCGGGTAAAATGTATCAAAAAGGTGTGAAGCGAGCAAGCAAAAATTTTCACTTTTCTATTATAATATCAAATTTTGTGATTTTGACATAATATTTTTTTTTTTTGGGGGGGGGGGAGCACCCTGAGCCCCCATCCATCAGAATGCCACTGTTCAAAGGCACCATAACCTTTGTCGCACACAATGAAAGGATTTGAAGGAAAAAGCAGGTTCTACCATACTTCGGTTAAAAAAAATGTTCTTGCCTAAAGAAGGAATATTCAAAGGAACAACATTATGTTATGATAACAATTCAAGCAAATAAGTAGATTTGGAAATAAATTTTAACTGCATAATTCGAAAATTATGGCAAAGATAATGAAAAGGTTAAGAGGAATTCTGCCGATTAGCAAGAAGTCCGACCATCATTTTATGCCATTTTGGCGCAAGCCTCCTTTTTAACCCCAGACAAAAACATTCCGTGTTCGCTCAAGCATGAACGAAACTGAATTATTTTAATGGCATTGAAGGATAAGATTTATAGAGATCATAATTCGAAACAAAAATTTTATATACTTTTCAAATCTGTCCCGTTTTTTTTAATACGCACTGTATATAATGTTTTCGCTCTCGCTTCGCGTTCGCGTTGCATGTTTGATGAGATAGGACTACATGAGATTCTTCCTCGATACACTGATACGGAGCTTAAAATATCAAGTTTTGAAGTCAATATACAAAACATATTTCAGCTCCGACATCGACCTCTCATTATTTTGTTTGGTTTATAAATTGATTTTTTTAAGTGCTCTGTAAAGTGTCCGTTTTATTGTCTCAGTGTCAACATTTTCAGCTCGCGCTGCGCGCTCGCGTTATTTGATTTGTCAGGTACCTATTCTCTTCGTGTATTCCATAAAGTTATCAAAATATCCCTTTTCATGTTTGATTGTCAAAACCTTTCAGCCAGCGCTGCGTGCTTGCATTTTTAATGGTGAGTTATGCATACCTCAATAATTTCCTCCATAATAATAAGCAATTCTATAACAATCTACTTTTCATGACATCGCGATTTGCGCTCTCATTAATTTGTTAAAAATATATTAACCCATGCATCCTATTCATAATTACAAAAGTGCTTAAAGTGTCCAGTTTTAAAAAATGATATCAACAAATTTCGAGCTGTCATTAGGCTTATTGGATTAATAAATACAAAAATAACATTTTCATGAATTCCTAAATTGTCCTTTTTTTCATAATGTAATATCTCGCGCTTAGGAAGAGGAATAGAAGTAAGTCATCATTTTCATATGATGACAAAATGTCCTTAGAATCAAGCTGACATTTTTATTATTTTTATTTTGATCTAGGACCTTTCCTAGATCAAAATAAAAATAATAAAAATATCAGCTTGTGTTTCGCGCTCACATCATTTATTAAGAGCGATCCGTAATATCCACTTCACAATTTTCCTATACATAGTTCTTGAATTAGTGCTTAAATTGACCCTTTTTCAGATAGGAATTTCAAATAAATTAAGCTCGCGCTCCGCGATCACATTATTGATTTTCATGATAAAAAATATAATTAGAATGCCAAGATACTAGTCTTAAACACACGCACGCATGATTATTGAGATACAATGCTTTTTCTTTATTTAAAATATGCTTAAATTATCCAGTTTTAGACTAAAATTTTCTGCTCGCACTTCGCGCTCACATTATTGATTTAGGATACCCAATTACCCATTCTTATCACGATTTACAAAACATGAATAGAGTGACCCGTTTTTTAGGTCTAAATTTTTTTTTCCGCTCACGCTTCGCGCTCGCATTGTTTAGTTATATGCCTATCCTGTCCATGATTATAAAATATGCTTAGAATTTCCATTTTTCGGTTGGAATGTCAAAAAATTTTAAGCTTGCGCTTCGCGCTCGCTTTATTTGATTATTGAATATGTATCGCTTTATGGCTAACTACAAACAGTCCTCAACAAGTCCCTTTACGATCAGTTATATACGCATTTTGTTCAGGGTCACAAACATTGCCCAGAATGTTCGATTTTTAGGACAAGATACACATGAAATTTCCCCAAAAAATAGCTCGCGCTTCGCGCTCGCACTATAGATTATGTTTCACTATAGACTATGTTTCATAAGAATAAAGCAAAGAAGTGACTGTTACGAAGAAACAAACACAAATCATCTTTGGGGAAAATATGGGTGAAATTTTGTTTTCGCCTTATTGGCGAAAACTGGATCCGCCCCTGAATGAGATCCCCCCATGACTGAATGAGATCCGCCCCTAGGGGGTGCCTACTTCAGCACTCCCAGCCAAAAAATCGCTCCCAGGGTCCTGAGATAGATAGATAGCGGATAGATAGCTTTAGATAGATAGGTAGCGGATAGATAGAATATAAATTATAATAGAAAGATTGATATGATATGAAAAAAAAATAATTGTAAGATAGAATATAAATTATAATAGAAAGATTGATATGATATGAAAAAAAAATAATTGTAATTTATTTTTATTTTGCAAAATTTTCACTCTTATTCATTGGAATTGTTATAAAGAATCATTTGCGAGATTTTAAAAAGAAAAAAAATGGGGGAAAAACACTAATGTTCACCCTCGGACTCGAACCCCTGCCCGCATGACTGAATGAGATGCAAGTCTGACGCCTTACCGATTGAGCTACAATATTTCCCATATACTTTACACGTATGCAAAATACGAGCATCTCAAATCCAATTTTGCAAGTGAAATACGGGCATGAATGATCCCGTATCTGATTGGGAAATGAAGGCAACATTAACGAAAGCTTAGAATCTCAGCTACATCATTCTAAAAGCTACGGAAGCTTTAACAGTGCCACCAGAAGACGAGATGAGAAGACGAGAAAAAAAAAGTCAAGATGACAAGAAGACGAGGTAAGAAAACAAGAATACGAGATCCTCGATCTTGTCAAGTCAATTTATTTTTAATGAGAAGACGAGAATACAAGATCCTCAATCTCGTCAAGTCGACTTCGTCAGGACGAGAAGACAAGATCCTCAATCTCGTCAAGTCGACTAAACTAGGACGAGAAGATAAGAAGACAATATAGAGAATCTTGTCAAGTCGACTTCGTCAGGACGAGTAGAGAAGAAGACGAGATCCATGATCTCGTCAAGTCGATTTATTTATGACGAGAAAAGAAGAAGACAAGATCCTCAATCTCGTCAAGTCGTCTTCGTCAGGACGGGAAGTCAAGTAGGACGAGAAGACTTTTTTTTTACATTCCAACAATAAACTGGCAGGGCTTAAATAGTGGTTGATTTATGAAATTTGACTGAAAACACAATTTGTATTGACTTTGTTATCACGTTTATGAGCTGGTTTTGGCTTGAAGAATTTATATTCAGAAATGCTTAACCAGTCTTCACAAAATTTGTTTCAAAATTTGTGAGAGACTTGAACCCTCCCCCCCCCCCCAAAAAAAAAAACCCCAGAAACACCATGGGATCAGGGTTAAAAATATTCAGACTAATTATCATTGCAGAAAGTAATAATTTTACTTGAATTTGTGACAGTTTTAATACAGATGTAAACTGGACTGGCAACAGACGTTTGAATGAAAACGTTTCAGTATAAAAATCCAATAAAGAAATAAATTGCACTCAATCATTGATAATTATAAATGCTAATAAACATTCTCATCTTTACATTTTGAAGTACAATTTATAAATACTTCCAAGTATAGATACAAGGGGGTATTTAATCATCTGTTAAAATAAGTATGTTGCATTTGAAGGGGACCAGTCTGGTAAAATTATATGAAACCCTTATTAAAGGATTCAAAATATATCTTTGCCTGGAGAGGCAACCCCATGCAAACCATGTTTATTTAGAAAGACGGAAAATTTGAGAATCTTTATCATCGTGAGACTTCCAATCATCTCATCCAATATGCAAATTACATGTAAATTTCCCAATTCCCAAATTCTCAAGTGCATGGCCTTTTCACTACATCTTGAACATGTTGAAATGCACTTGAATAACAATTTAAGTTAATTTTGATGGCATATGGTATGTTTAAAAACCCGTGCGGCTGTTTCACAATTTTAACAATTTTCATGATTTACACATAGTTATAAAATTTCAAAGAAAATTTTAGAATTTTTTTTTTAATAACTCTGCTTTAGGGGTTTATACACAGAAATCTTTCATAGGACTGTTTGTTGTCTAGAAACAAAATCATCACAGAATTGAACAAAACATACACAATATTGTCATAACAATAAACAAATACCTGCCAAACGGTTTTCCAGGAAAACGGTTAAATACATAGTAATGAAAATGAAGATCAAAGAAATTACATTGAATTATCTTTATCTAACTCCATCCAGCCAAGAACCTCTCCATCCACCCAATCACCAATTTCATAAACCCCTCAGATGCTCCAGTAGGCCTATATATCGTTACATTACTCTATACAGCCAAGCAGCTCTCCTGCCAGCCAAACACCGATTTCATAAACCCCACAGAAGCTTTAGTATAATAGCGTTACTTTGAAATATTTTCATCTAACTCAATCCATGCAGCAAAGCACCTCTCAATCCACCCAAGCACCAATTTCATAAACCGCGCGAGAACCGAGCAGACTTATGTGACGTCATATACACTGGCGTAAATCCCGGGGGGGATGGGGGGGGATATATCCCCCCCACTTTTCGAGGAGGGGGGGATGGCCTGTACAAACATCCCCCCCCCCACTTTTTACGAAAGAAATGAAAAAAAGAAATTACAAGAGATAATTGTTTTATTGGTGAAAATTCTTCCTGAAATACCGCTTAACAAATAAAACAATATTATTGAATCATAAAATGCAAATAAAGAGCCAGTTCACCATTTTCAAACGATATACTAATGTCCTTATTATAACATTGAAGAGAAACCCCCGTTTCTTCCAAATCATCAATGTTGGGGTCTTTGGAAAGGAATTAAGATGGAATGTCAAATTTTTTTTAATGTAATCTCTAATAAAACCATTAAACCATCATGGGGTAAAAAAAGATAATAATATAGGAGGGGTATTTGCCATATGGACATACGGTGGCGTAACTACGGGGGGGGGGCATGGGGGGCACGTGCCCCCCCCCCTCCCAATCGGCTGACCAAAAAAAACGGGGAAAAGGAGAAAAGGGGGAGAAAGGAAGAGAAACGTAGTGGAAAAGAAGTAATATTATTCATTATAATGTTATAATATATTATAACTATGTTATGTTACATTACATAAGAAACATTTTTATCATAACTTTATGAAACATAATTTGCACAGGGCCTACGTCTTCATTGTTCCTGGTGCTCGCATTGTCTGTTTGACGAGATATATAATCCTGTTGTACTAAAACATCCCGTTTTCAAGTCAATATAAACCAAATATATTTCCTAGCACTTGAGTTATCATTGTTTTATGTAGTGACATATGCTTCTTTTTCATGACTCAAAAAGTGATCGCCCCATGTTAAGGTCTACCTATATATGAAACATTTCCTGTCCATGATTACGTTCGCATTAGTGGATTGGTGAGATATGTCTGCTTAACATGAATTCCTAAAATCAGTCCTTAAAATGTCCCTTCTTCTGATCTGATTATCAAAAATTTTCAGCTCGCGCTTCGCGCTCGCATCATTTGGTTAATGAAATACGTATGGTCCTAGTTAATTCCTACAAATAAACCTCAGAATGCCCCACTTCAGGTCTGAATCATCTAAATTTTCAGCTCGCGCTTCGCGCTCGCAATATTTGATTAGTGAGATGCATATGATAATCATGATTGTAATGACTACAAAAAGTGTTTCATGTGTTCAGATGTAATTCTAATAAAATCAGCAAGCGCTTGGCACTCGCATTAGATGACTATGGTGATATATGCATACTCTTAATGGATTCCTAAAATATATTCCTTAAAATCTCGCTGTTTGGGGTCAGAATATACGAAAACTTCAGCTCGCGCTTCGCGCTCGCATTGTTTAGCGAGACAGGTACCTATCATGATTACACAAATTTGATTATAATGTCCCTTTTTAGGTGTGAATATAAATAAATTTCAGCTCGCGCTTCACGCTCGCATTATTTGGTCAGTGAGATACATATCTGTTTAATGACATTGTCCTAAAAATGTCTCTATTAGGTCAGAATAACTGGCAACTGAGCGCGCTCACTCAGTGATTCAAAAATTTTGCTGGTGCCCCCCCCCCCATGCCGTGACCCACGGTACGCCACTGTGGACATATCAATGACAATTCCTTGCATATCAAAAAACATGATTGCAAAAAAGATGCCAAAATATTTCAGTCACCCCCCCCCCCCACCCGTCAACACGGATTTACGCCAGTGGTCATATATCATGTATATTCATGAACTTCCATCCAGTCACCTTCATACGCTACGATATATTTCCAACATTTTCTTTTTCTGTGTGAACCTGGTCAAAAAACGGGGGAAATGTGAGAAAGAGGGAGAAAGACAGAGATACGTAGTAGGGGGAAAAGGAAATCATTGTATATGATATTTATGTCACATATATATATATATATATATATATATATATATATATATATATATATTGTCACGAAATGGGTTTTATTTCGTGTGTAGAAAATTATCTTTGGTTGATTTATAATGTTTTTGTCGTAGCTGGCGATATTCCATGCATGCTTCTACACAAATAAGGACGTAGATAAGAACATGAAAGTTATGCACGTTTTGTAAAGTTTTTGTGGACTAATTGTTTCCTGGAGATGTTTAGCTGGTTAATTAGGTAATTACTAGTTTGAACTAAATAAATGCTTTAATTTGATATGTCATTCATGAAAGTCCGATTTCGGAGAGCAAAGTTATATATATATATAATTCAGGAAAATGATTTGTGACAGTTGAAAATAACCATAATCCAAACGTCTTGAAATTTATACAATTCATGAATTATTTAAAATATTCCCTACATGATGTAACTTTTACGACTATGCCATACGTAAGAATTCATAAGAGCCATTTGAGGGGTGAAATATGAGTGACGGAGTGAAATGAAAGAAAGTGTTTTTAGAATACAAAATTTGGCGGATGAAAGCATTTTAACGTGAATGCACACGACTTAAGACAACAATATTAATCATTTGATTTTAACAAATAATCCTTCATTTCTTGAAAAGTGGGGTATGTTTGTAAGCCTACATGCCATCCCTGGCTTCTCTGTCACATCGCCCCGGATTCACGCCTGTTATATATGCCTACATACCTATACAAAAAACTATGCTTCAATTTATTTCAATTATTTTCGAATAAGCCTTTGGGGAAAACACAACAAAGTGACCTCAAAATTCAATTTGGGGGAACAATTGAAAGTGCTTTAATATCTTTTGAAAAGACTGATTAATGTGATCGCGGGATTTGATTCTCCAAACAAGCTATTAAACATCGAAACCGAAACAGACTATTATTAAATAAAACTAAACATTTCCTTAACATTTATTTATTTTGCATGACAAAGCAATACTTGAAGTTAGGCTAAAACATAATTATATAGACGGTCATCAAAGAAAATTAATTAGATTTTAAGTCAAACCAAAGCAATCAACAATGTCATTTTTTTAACCTGTCATTTTTTTAAATCGATGAAATACTTTTTCCTTCGAATTTTCCCTCCACCTTTTTCTAAAACCGTGTACAAAAACGTAAAAATGACCATATGATTGTGATTTTTTGAATGGTCAGTCCCCCCACTTTTGGCTCAGCCCCCCCCCCCCACTTTGAAAACCGTTCCGCGGCCCCTCTTGTTATCATATTCAGTGTCTTGATCTTGTTATCCCGTTTAATAAATTTATTGATTAATAAATATATCTATATTTAAATAAAATAAATGAAAAAAATCATTAATTTGTCGTTCAATGTGAGCAATTAATTTGACATGTCAATGATTGTCCATGCAATGCATCTAAGCTTTATTTTTTCTTGTTGAAAAAAAACATGTGCATGAATTTAATTTAGTTTGTCAAATAAGACCATTTTATTTACTTATTTTTAAATTGTACACAACTTATGAGATTGAAGTTTATTCACCTTCAAATAAATCGTTAAACAAAAAATATTTACTTTGCAAAAATAGAGAGTGGCCTGTCTCTGTCCCTCTCCTCAAAAATCTATCCCATTAGCCTTTATGATCCCACGTCATATAGGACTTCCTCCGAAGGGATCTCTTCATGAGAGCTCAAGAACTGTTTTCAGGGACCTTCTCAATATAATTTCTGATTTGCTGTATTAACCATAAATGTAATATCAAATCAGGAGAGTGTTTTGCTGCAGAAGTTTCGCTTGGGATATGTTTGACCTTGTCTTCCTCTCACTCCCGCATGTATACATTCCCCTTCCTCCTTTTCTACTGCCAATTTATATCCCACTCCCAAATCTCTCTCTTTCACTCTCTCTCCCTTCTCTCCTTCACACTTCTCTACTTTTCTCTCCACACTCTCTATTTTCTCCTTCTTTCCTGTCCTCTCTCTTTCTGTTTCATTTATGTCCCCTATTTTTTTACCTCGTCTGTTATTATCCGTCGTTTAGACCTGTTTCTTCACATCTGTTTTCATTGTTTGAGTTGACTCTTTCTTCATAATCTCATTCTGCTTGTTTCAACATCTTTATACTCTTTCTTATTTTTTCCATATTCCATTTTTTCACCCTTGTTTCAACTTTACTTCATCCTTTTCTCTGGGACATCTTACCATTTTAATCTATGTTCCCTATTCTACCGTGTATTTCACCATACACTCTACACACAACCCCCTCCCATTTTCTCCTCTTTTTATCTTACAATTAACTCAATAATAGTACCATCTGATCACTTTCTCTACTTAAACATTTAACTTTGAATATTCTGTGTTTATTGATAACACTGTTTCCCTACGTTCTCATTCGTTCTCTTCCTTTCTCCATTATTTTATCTCTCTCTCTATTGTACCATCCCCTTCACAGACTTTCCCCTCTTCCGCCCCTCCTACTTTCACTCTCTATCTCTCACATAAGTGACGTTGACATCTGATCCATGATTAAGTGTCAGTTGTTGAACCTTATACTCACTTTGTAAATGGCTCAGTACGATACTCAATAATATCTATGATACACACGTCAACCTTTCCTCAATTCTCCAACAATGGTAAGTTATTTTAACTTAAATGTTTAAATCTTTCTCGATATATTTTAATGAAGGTGATATTACCTGTCTGTGATCTACTAACCAGTTAATTAGAAGAATAGGTTTGTATGATTCTTCTGCAAAAACTGGTAATAAAAATGACTCGTATTTATCAAGCAACTGTCATTCGTGAATGCGGGGCAGTGTTGTTTCGCTTGTACCTAAAATCTGTCAAGTTTTTTTTTTAGAGCGAGATAATTTAGTCTTTGGCAGACGTTCCTAATGATCAATTATCAAAATGGCATTTGAAGCGAAGAATACATACGTCTGTGCCAAGAGAATAACTCAATATATTGTACACTAAATGATATGCAGTAAAAGTGTTGTGATGATTGTGTGTAATTTGTACTTTCATCATTATGGTATTTGAAATTATCAAATGTTTTAATTATGAATAAGGCGGATAAGGCACTTTTGTTTTGTAAATAAGCAATATGCTTGCCGTTTCTTTTCGTGTTTTCATTAGCACTGTAGTTTCGAAAGGCGAAAGGAAGTAATTGTTTAATTGTGAGGTTTTTCTGTATTAATTGTAAATGTTTAACTCTGCATGTGCTGTCATGTTCGCTATTTTGTATTACTTACTTTGATGTGAAGTCAACGATTATAAACTTCCAGTCACATTATCCAGTTAGTATTATGTCTACTCCGGTTATAGCCGGAGCATTCAAACCTACTACAAACCCATTCATGGTATCTACCAGAAATAATCTTTTTTTTTTAATAATTCAGAGTCGGGTGTGACAGTAACATAATTTCGTTTTGTTTTGAAAGAGAATACCTAAAACCAGGGTGGATCCAGGATTTTCCAAAGGGGGGGGGCAAATTTTTCGGAGGAAAATTTTGACAAGCCCCCCAAAAAAGGTTTTCAATCACAAATTAAGGATATTTCGTACCCAAAAAAATTTGACGAGCAAAAAAAAAAAAAAGGTCTTCAATTTCAAAAGAGGGGGGACACCTCGGTTTCAATGACATTTTTACATTATATTACACGTGCCCCCTCCTGTGCCCCCCTGGATCCGCGCCTGCCTAAATCATGGCTATGCAGATCATTAGGGAGAGTGAATGACAGCTGGGAATGATGAAAATCTATGTTTCTATTGACGAATTAATGAATGTGTTACATCCCACAACCAAATCAATTTCACACAATTCTTACACAGAACGACCATGTTAAATACAGATTAAACGAATCAACATTCATTGATTATCACACTTTTGAATCTGAAGTATTACATGAATGCTTCAAAATTCATCGAATTCAAAGTGATTATCATCCTCCAAATGAAATTCAAAGCCAATATTAGGAGCCTGACTGTCTGGCCCTAATTAGTTTGGGTTCCTTATTGTTCCCTTTTCAGCAAGATAATCATATCTAGGTTTGGATATGATCTAATAACAGAACATGGTTTTGAATGAACTCGCCCGAATTACAATGTGGGATTAGATTGTCGATGTATCAACATATCTACTTTTCTGAAAGTTGGCAGGGATTTTCCTTTGAATTTTGCAGTGTATTAATGGTTTAAGAAGACGTACGTGACAATGATTCACAACATCTGCCGACCCATTAATTACATGAATTAACTGTCGCTTCCTCCATCTTAAACCCCGTCAAACTCTTCTAAAGTTTTAAAATTATGTTCAGTTACAGTTGGTCGAAGATTTTCTTGAGTTTTATTTTATTCTACCATTTTCATGCGGCCTTTAACGTAGCCATACAGTAGGGGTTTAGGTTTATACATAAATTTGAACGCTAGAAAAATTGTTATTTCATCACAGCTTACGTGGTGCACTGACTTTTAGCCATATAACAAACAATTTGACGTCCAGGTCACAATGCTTCCTTGTGGTTAAGTGACTTTGCACCAAGGGAAAAGTGGTACACTATTAAAATTTAAAAAATGACTAACTGGAAGTGTGTCTTAATAATTGCTTTCGTCTTTGATTGGCAGGTATACCTGCTCTTCTAGCTTGGATCTACAGTCTGCCGAGGAAATCTTAGAATGAAGTTCTTTCAACACGTTAGCTAGAATGAAATCTGGAGCCCTTATTCAGGAGATTTTTTAGGAGAGTATAAATGGCTCTTCCTAGAACAGAGAATCCTACCATGACTGGGTCAGTGGATACAACTACATTATCTTCTTTGCAAGAACCAACATCCTGGCAGGACATCGTCACGGTGACCCTTTGGATGATTACCATGGTGATAGGTATCAGTGTTAACAGCTTACTTCTCCTGGCCATTGTCGTCTCCAGGAGTTTACAAACAAGGAGCAATATTCTTGTCATCAATGTCCTTCTCGCGGACCTTGTGATTTGTTTCATGTTGCCTCTCCAGTCTGCAACGCTTCTTATTGTAGACATTGAGGGCGCACTCTCGATTATGTGTGCTGGTGTTGCAACCCTTGCCAATATGTGTCTCTGGATCAGGATGGCAACGTTTGGAGTGTTGTCTCACCAGCAGTGGAAGCAACACACAAAGTCCAGATCTTTTTGGGCCAGTATCCACAAGCGAAAAAGACCTTTCATAGTCGCATCCCTCTTATGGATGTGTATTTTCTTAATTATTTACATTCCAAATATTACTACAAATTTCATTCATCTAGGATATTCAAGCAGGACAAATCTTTGTGTTTTGGAAGTTTGTGATCCTTATAGTCGATTTATTATCAGGATTGTAATGCCCATTCTCTGGCTACTCACAGTACTATTCTCTTCACGGAATTTCTACAAAATCCATCTATTTGAGAAAAATCGTCGGAAAAATAAATTTGTTCCTCGGAAAAAGAGAAGACCTAACCCCCGAAGAGACCCGGGAGCATACATGACCCCTAGTTCACCTTTTGAAGAAGTTCAGCAAGCTCGTCCAATGACAAGTTTAAAAAAGGATAAAGGAAAACACAAGAAGCAGTGTAATCAATCACAAATAAACCAGGAAAAAGTTTCAAAATTACCAAAGTTTTTAGATTTCTCGAGTGGAAAGAGAAACAAGAATAAATCAGACAATGCAACAATGCTTGGAAATAAAAGAAAAATTTCTTTGCCTCACAAGACAGATGAAATAAAAACAATCAGTAAAGAATTGAAAATGATATTCTCTCTGGAGCAAGAGGACACCATCAAGCCTTCCGTTATACGTAAAAACAGTGAAAACAGAGAGGGCTTAGCCAAGGGTGATGTTGACAATGAAAAGAACGAAAACCAGAATAGAAATAGCGGGAAAATGAGAGTCAAGTTAGGTAGCTTTGCGAAAAGGTTGCACTGGAAGAAAGCAAGCACAGAGACAATGATTTTGAGCGATACCAGTCATGAAGATGTTGATGATGTTAATAATGTGAGTGATTATGATTGTGACGATGATGATGGCACGATTAATGGAATGGCCCAAACTGGAGAAACTTATGATTTCACATCAAGGAATGTGTATTTATCTCCGAATTATAATGAAAACAAAAAACGTACGCCTGATGGGAAGTACTCGGTACCATACTCTTACGAACTCCAACCGATAGGATCTTCAATGATATCCTCTAAAGGCATTTCTTGGAGAAAATCATCACCTTGCGCATTCGCGTTATCAGTTTCTCAGCTACTCTCCATCCTAACCCTCCTCTATCTTGTACTTATTATTCCTAAACTAATCTGTATGATTATCTGTATAGATGCACCATTCCTCTATAAAATGGCAGAGACACTTTATTTTTCCATTAGTGCCCTAAACCCACTCCTTATTGCTCTGAAGCATAGGAAATTTAATCAGGTTATTGATTGTCTGGTGTACAGAAAATGGACATCCATACCAGAGCCATCCTATTTTTTAGTAAGACTTTGCAAAATAGAGAAAAATATCAGTGATTGTGGTGATTGCCAGCTTTGATTCTTGCTTGAAGACAACGGTTACATAAACACAGCCTTATTTTTGTACACATGTAGTTGCACATATCTAGGACTACATAAATTGAACATGAATCTACTAGCTTGAAAGTTGAGGAAGCACTAGCTGTGTTCAAATTGTCATCAGCGCTATAAATACAAGACATGTTTTATATCCTGTGGTAAAACTGCAAAGTTTAAAATTTTCTATCGTATCATTCACCACATAGGAAGTATATGTACAACAATGAAACCAATTAATATTAAAATAAACTAAAATCTGATTTTTGGGGGTGATTTAGTAATCGAAATCGACGGGCAATATGAAACATGGAATATTGTTCAGTTTTGTTACATTTATTGTCCTAAAAGTATCACTCGAGTAAAGATAATGTGATAGATAGATAGATAGATAAATAGTTTATTAATAAAAATCGAGATATCAACGCGGCTAAGGCCAAATTGCGATGTATTTACAAGGTAATAATGACACAATAATATTAACAATAACACAGATAATTGCAATGTAAACAATACTGATAAAATATGTCTTTGAAATTACTTGTGTTGTGGAGTTTTTGAATGGAATAATAACTGGAAAGTAAATTGTGTGTCTGGGAAATGACTATACAGTGCGTATCAAAAAAAAGTTTACATTTTGAAAAGCCCTGAAAATTAAAACATATACAATATGTGGGTAATTTTTTCACATATAATCTTGGGTTTGGGTCTCATCTATCCAATGAAAGTAAAAGTTTTGACAGAATGTTACACTTGAGTGAGCACTGTCCATTTCTGTAAAGCTCGCAGAAATGCTAGTTTTTACGCTGTGTCAAGGGGAAAGGGCGAAATCAAACTTACCCTGCGAAATATTTCTCATACTTTTACCTTGCAATTTTAGTCAATTAAAATAAAACGGATACATTTAAGCATTTTGTAACAATTTTGCCACCAAAATTGAAATTTCATCACTTAGTAAGCGCCACCTTTACCCTTTTTTGTGCCAGCTGGATTTGAGGACATAACTGAATCTGAACAAAAGTTTATATCAGACATCTCCAGCATTTTTTCACTAAGTTTTTATTATTTAAAGTGGGTTAACATTTCATTTTTATTTAATACTTGTTTCTCCACACTTTTCCCAAGCTTGACAATGATTAACAAAATGAAAATGAAGCCATTTCATGTGAATCACAGCTCAGTGTAAAGCAAATATCGTCACGATGGCCTCGGTGTGTGGGGGAGTGGGGTGGGGCGCAATGCACTCTTCGAAGTGTTTTGGGCAAGGAAACAAGTTAAAAAAGGTGAAAGATATCTTTAAATCAATTTTACTAGCTAAATTCCACGTGTTCTTCATGAGTAAGCATAGGCGGCGGAAGCGGGGGGACGTGTCCCCCCTAAATTTTAGGTGGGGGGGGGGGACGATCCCCCCTAAATTTTTAGTTGATAACCTTTTTTTTGGTTGCTTTTTTGTGGTTCCGCCGCCAATGTGAGTAAGGTCTACTTTTATTCACATATTAACTATTTCAAAGTTCTGCGCAAATCATTTTTCACTAACTTTTCAAAAGTAGGTGGTGCTCACTCAAGCGGAAATATTTTCGACATTTATATCATTTGCTTAAGTGGGTCTGTACCAATTTTCAAATGTGGAAAAATCTTCAGGGCAATTCCATAGGTTGGTGAACATGAGCTCAATGTGTCTTTGTACATATAGCCCATCTGAACCGTAACGTGAGTAACCACTTTATCTGCACCCCTAGTAAAAACCATGTGTTCTTTATTTTTTAAATTATATACAAATTTGTCTCCCTAATATACTTCTTTGAAATGGATATAATCAACTTTCATAAAAGCCTTGCATGAGGACACTTTTCACTTAATATGTCCACTTTTCATTTTATGCATGTCCAAATCATGTAACATGAGTAACCGACACATTTCAAAGATTTGCCAGGAGCATAATGAAATTTCCCAAGTTTTGTTTTTATACAAAGGATAGTCAGACTGCGTACTATGTTGTGATAAAGAGATGTTTAGTTCCTATCAATAATAATGGAGTTACAGCTCCAAGTATGAGTCAAGGTGTCTCCAAATGTAACGTGAGTAACCGTGGAATAGCCCTTCAGGATATTACAAATGTGTAATTTTACAGGAATTTTTTTTTTGATACGCACTGTAGTGTGTATGTCACTGTAGCATTCAACTATATCATAATAACGGAAATACCAAACAGTTTAGCGGATACAGTAAATAATTTGACAAAAGGTACTTTTGAATGACGAAAACATAAAAAAATTAAATATTTAAAATACACATGATTCATGCATGTGCATAGATATAGGTCTATGAAAACGTGGTTAGCGTATGTGGTATTAATTCGTCTAGTATAAACTCATTTTTTCCCTCTAAATTTTACGTATATTTATTTCAAATAATTGACCTATATTAATAAATATTAAAGAAAGAATATTTACTGAGCACAAGCATAATACTTAACATATTGAGAAAATCGGTGAAAAGAATAAAGATAATAGTCAGAAGTGTTTCGTGGTGTACAAATAGATTGGAAAAATGGAGATATACTGGCGGTAATATGAAAATCAGTGGCGTACACAGGGGGGGGGGGGGGTGTAACAGGTGTTCAACCCCCTTAATTTTTTGTACCCAAAACCCCCCTAAAATATGTTGAAGACTTTTTTTTGCCACTTTTTAAAATTAATCTGGAACTATCAATTTCGTTTAAGGACGACAAGTATTACATAAAATAAGAATTAATTAACAAATATTACGAAGTAAAAAAGTGATTGAAACATGACATTGTATATTATGTACAGTGTCATGTTGAAAATTGATTATGATAGTTCAGGTCTATAATGCCGACCAAACTAACACAGTCCATTCTTATTCAGTAGTCGGAATACATACTCATTACAACAATCGTTTACTTTGTCTCAAAATCGCGACGTGGGCACTACCTTTCGGATGGTGCCCGGGAGGGTGTTGACTTCATCACAGGTACTATATGATATTGGGCGATTCCATGCTAGAAAAATCAGCCATTTTCACAACATTTTTCAACCTGCTGTACAAACGAACGAAGAACTTCAATTTGCTTTGTGGTAATATTAAAGTACTAATGGATAGACATGCAAAAAACTGACAACCAACAAAATTATGTTGCCCATAGGTGAATTATAGCTAAAAATGTTGCGTGTCGTAGGCCTATATACGGGATGTTCCCGACCTTTCGTTGGAGAACGCGAACGCTTATTTGCGACGGTAGTTGATTTTGGAAGAGACTTTTGGGCCCGTCGTCATGGTCGTAAAACTCTGTCCTGCAATGCAAATTGTGTGACATTAGATTTTTTTTCGTTTCGCATCTGGAACGGAAACATTCAATCTGCGTTTCGTGTGCAAAATTCTGGTTGCTACTATGGTAACAGCGCTATATCCGATTTAGGACGACTTTCCAAAGCCACATTTGGTTCCTCCCAGAGCTCGAGAGGCCGCCCGGGTGGCCCACTTCCACTGAAGAGTGGATAGGCGCGACCACGCGTAAAAAGGGAAAGAGTGGGCAAGTACGTATGTAACGTTATAATGGTGTCAAAACGATGTTTAAAATACTGAAAAAGGAGGATATGTTTTCAATACTTGTAGGGTTTCACAAGCTAAATACTTGTTAGGAGATGCATTTTCATAATCTGGAAAAGCCTTGCTTCCCTTGTTTAGGGTGCTTTTCGAAACCGCATGGTCGTGCCTGGTATCCACTCATCAATGGAAGTGGTCCCCCGGGAATTCGAATCTAATCCCCCATTTCTGGGGAAAGTAAAAAAAAAAATGTCTCTGCCGAGACATTTTTTCGGCATCACCAATTTTTCCAAAGGGTAGATAGCTCTGGGGAACCTTAATGATTTAAGCTACGCCTACCTTTGTTCTCTTCATCCATTTCTTTACAAAATTTAAATAAAAAAGAGTTGCCAAAAGCTGTTGTACATGTACAACTTTACACATATATATATATATATATATCAGGGGCGTCGATCCATTTTTCAGATTGGGGGGGGGGGGGGGGCAAAATCATGAACAACGTTCCGAATGCGCTCGATCGTACACCCCCCCACACACACATAGGCATATATATATATATATATATGAGTCATGGTCATGAAATACAGACACGTATCTCACCAACAAATTAATGCGAGCGCGAAGCGCGAGCTGAAATTTTTTATGTTCTGACCTTAAAACAGGAAAAGCGTACCTGTTAAGGACTGTTTGTAGTAACTCATGAGGAGGATACATATCTCACAAAACAGATATAATGCGAGTGCCGAGAGCGAGCTGAAATTTTTATATATTCTGACCTGAAAGCTTGATACTGTAAGCATTTTTGATACCAATGATTAAGATTGGTATCTAAAAGAACAATAGATGCGAGCGCGAAGCTCGAGCTGATCATTTTGATATTTCGATCTGAAAAAAAATAGTTTAATGGACGTTTTTGATTTAAAAAAAAAAAAGATATATATCCAACAAAAGATTATTGCAAATCGACGTGGGAGTTCTTTTGAGGTTTAGAACTGAAAACGGGACATTCTATTCACGTATTTAATCATGAAAAGTATGGGTTTTTGCTACAGAAATGATGCGAGCGCGAAGCGCGAGCTGAAAATTTTTATATTCCAATCTCAAAAGCGGACATTTTGAGCACGATTTGAAATAAAGGACAATTTGTGTATCTCAATCTCGCTTGCTGAACATTACAATCATATCTTATTTTTGCACATCCGGAATTATTGGGGGGGCAAAACGACATGTTTGCCCCCCCAATATTTTCATTGGTGGGGCGATCGCCCCCCCTGCCCCCCCAGGATCGACGCCTCTGATATATATGTGTGTGTGTGTGTGTGGGTGGGTGTTTTGTACGATCGAGCGCCTTTGGAACGTTAATGATTTTGCCCCCCCCAATCTGAAAAATGGATCGACGTCCCTGTGAAGGAGGGCTTGGGGCATGGACATCCAACCATTTTCACTACCAAGAAAAGGGGATGAAATTTAATATTATTGTCAAAATCTATTACAAAATGTTATCTTTGTTTAAGAAATTTAATAGCTATTGCTTGATCGCTTCGCTCTCTCGCAGCGTTTTAGACTTTTTGGCCCAATACGCCTTTGAATTTTTTTTTCGATTGGGTTATTCGTATAGACTACATCAGAGAAGAGTCTCACATGACAGAAACAATTAACCATCTTTTCTTTAGATGAATTCTCGTCAATCTCATTAGGGCCGTCTGCACCATCCCGAAGTTTCAAATTAGCGCGCTATTTCTGATCCGGCAAATTATCCCGATCTGAAAAATCTCGAGATAGTTGGCGGTGCAGACGCAATTATCGCGCTAGTTCGTAGGATTAATCTCGAGATTGCAATCCCAAGTCAACTCGGGTTTATTTGCAAAATAGCGCGCTATTTTACGAATTATCCCGCTAATTCGTCGGTGCAGACGCACTCGAGATTGGACTCGGGGTAATTTATTCATGACGTCAGTCCATAATGCAATTCGCGTTCCACTTCCGCCTTGGTCAAAACATAAACACGTGCGGAAGTCAACTTTATACATGCGAATAGCGTTCATAAGCAACGATGGTGTCCCACCAGTGAATGGATTTTGGGAGAGACCAGATCGAAGGGGGAGGCGCTCATCGACGATGGTCATATTCAATAACAACACTGACAGCAGTGTTGTCTTATTCCTTCGCAAAATGTGAGCAAATAGCATTTCTTTCCTCCTTCTCTCCCTCTCTCTCTCTCTGTCGTTGCCTCCTACTCCGCCATCATATTTAACGAAGAATACATCACTTCTTCACTCGCTGAGCTGAGAGGATTGTTGCATAACACCGGTTGAACTCGGCGAAAGTGCTAGTGAAAGGATCGGAGTACATTGCTTGCATATCGCGGGAAGTTATTCAAAAGCGCGGGCCGTTGAAACTCCAAGATCCGAAAGTGCGCATGCTCGTAATATCGGGCTTGTTGCCTCGCGCGCTCGAGCAGGAATCGCTGTCGTGGGATGGTGCAGACGGGGTTTCTTGAATCTCGAGATTAATCGCGAAGAGGGCTGATCGGGCTAAAATCTCGAGATTGAGCAAACTCGGGATGGTGCAGCACCGCCTATTTTGACTTACCATTACAAGCTTTGCTTTTTAATAAGTCCCTCATTTTCATTTTCACATGCTAACTGTAATCTATAATTTTGTCTAATTATCAAAATGTGTTTGGAACAAAAAGAATTATATATTCTCCGACTATTTCCTACGAATTTGTTAATTAATTATTGAAGTATTCTTATGACACTTATTCTGTTATGTACATTCATATGTATATATGTTTGTTATGTTTATTATCAGAAATGGAAGTGAAATAAACTAAACTGAACTGAAACTGACGTGACGGGGGGGGGGGGGACATGGTGGCTAATACCTTTTATTTATTAACAAAATTTTCTTTGATGCTGTACTTGAGGTGAGGCTAAATAGCCCCACCTAAGTCAAGGGGTTTAGCTTAGTCAACTTTCTGTTCTCACAATATTTTTGCAAAGTGGGCAAACCCCACCTATAGGTATGGGACTATCTGGCCCTACAAAATAGCAGGGTTTGCTGGGTAATTACGAGTGAAATTCAGGGGTTAAGAGAAATGTGAGAAAAGAAAATGGAGCTAGCACTGTTGTCTAATCAGAGATAAGTGCTTATGAATGGCTACCACTAGTTCAGATTTACTGATTTTTTTTTGTGAAAACAGCAAGCAGGGTATAAGCAAAAAAAGTAGGTCCATGCAACAGGGAAAAAAATTAGTATGGGGATAAGGAAAGTCTGGGGTTGAGAAACTCGTAAGAATATAGCCTCACCGTCAATAAGACATGATTTCAAATCACTGTCAACTCACTATATGAAATACTTACACTACCTTGTGCCTTCTAGCATTTGGCATTTAGATTGAAGGATTGATTTAGATTGAATCTAATAGTAGATTCATTATTGAACTGGCTACTTTTGGTAAATAAAATATCACTATGATTCATATTTTATTTATGATATCAATATAGAGTTTGGATTGCAATAGTTTATTAGAAATTGTCAAATAAATCCTTTTCCTAATAAAAATCATACTGTTTTCTACATTGTGGTGTTATTGAGAATATATAACTACAATAATAATAATACATTGTATTTATATAGTGCTTAATACATGGTGTTTCTAAGCGCTTTACAAAAACGAGTGAAATTCAGGGGTTAAGAGAAATGTGAGAAAAGAAAATGGAGTTTTAGTAGTTTACCTAGTTTCATCATATGACTCTCCTCTACACATGACCTCAATTTAACATCCTATCTAAGGGACAGAGTTATAATAATCACAAGAGCAAAACTATCTGTCATTTCAATTATATATGTATTTATTATATGACATAATCATTTTATCATTATATAAGTGATCTTTTATACAGCACATTACATTTTATTTGTTTGATATATGTTTTATTCTCTTCTCCAATTATGAATTGTATGTGATCTGTGTATCATACAACAGCACCAAATATTTACAAAACTGTGCTATATGCAACAGCTTGAATCATTCTATGAATAAATTGCAATATTAATGGTTTATAAATATTTACAGATATCTTATAATTGTATTTAACTGAAAGACTGTAAATATTTATTCATAACATGCAGTGGATTATTAAAAATAAATATGAAAAAAAAGTTTCATGCATGACTGATCTGGAACCCTGTTTGAAGTAAAATTCTAGAGTATCAGAAAATATGCCCCATGCAGTGATCATCCAAGGTTACAATCCATCTTCAGAAGATAATATGCTTTTCAGATTACATGTTCTTAACCTCTAACTATCCTTTAATCCACATCTACTTTGAATTTTTTTCATTCTATTTTATCTATTTATTTTCATTTTCTTTATTTTTTGGAGTGGGGGAGAGGGAGGTTCACACTCTCTTTCCTAAATCCAGAATGTCACACAGCTAATAAGTGTTGATGATTTTAACTCAGCACATATTCAACGTGAACTTTCAGCTTCTGTGATTGACTAATGCTTAGTGGTAGTTGGCTCCCATTTGAATGAGGTCCTACCTGAAAAACAGTCAGGATTTATCACGAACTTCAAGAAAATTTGTCATTTCAATTTGCTTTCATTTACAAAGTTCATGACAGCACTATGAAAGACCAACCAGGCAGTTTATTGTTGAAGTCAATGTTTGTTAATTTATACTTGCAGTGTAGATTGCCCAACACAGCCCCTAAACAATGACTCACTAGACGAGTTCAAGAGGTAACAGCAAACTCTTTTTAAGATCACTATTATAAGCTTACACTACCAAGCGTATTGGCTTATCTCATTTTCATTCTTGATTTATTTGTTTATTGTTCCTATATTTCCTTTCAGAATTTTAAGTAACGGGATATTTCATATAATCATTCAAAAGAGAAATACCTCTGCAATAAAACTAAACATATAATGGTATATAAATTGTGTACATTGACGAGGGGTAACTTGATTACAAAAGCTGTGTTATTTTCATGTAGTCTAAATACTTGAAATTTTTTCACACAGAGGATTATACTTCAGAATTCTAATTATCGAACATGATTTTATTCATGGCATTCCTTATACAAAACTATAATCTTATTTAATAATGGATTAAATAATCCTGCTGTTTTAGTCACATAACAATTTGTTTTGAATATATGAAAACTAAACTTGTTATCAACACAATAGTAACCCACTCAACTATATACTGTAAACCTATGGAGTGCATACATTATGGAGGGGAAGTTAGAACATTACACTTCATAAAATTATATGAACTAAAAGAAGATATGTTGCAACATGCATTCAAATATGAAAAACACACACAAATAAAGATTCTTGCTTAACCAGGCCGGTAGAATAAATTCAAAGAAATTAATATTAGTAAAAACATAATCATTGGCACTCTTGTGATTGTCTACAGAAAACCATACAATCATTTATTATTGTATAGTATACAATAAATGTAGGTTGGGTTATTTTCATGCATATAATTTAATACAACACAACAGAAGTTGTTTGACTATGTACATAATATATGCAAAAATTTACAATGGAGAATAAAATGCAAGGTACAGTTATATAATTGATTCATAAATTCTACATGGCAAGTAAACACATCCAATAGATTCCTTGGAAAAATATCAATAAACCCAGGTTACAGATCAGTCTCTAAATGGGATTTTCATTAAAAAAATAAACTTGCAAAGAAATGTCAAAACATGTAAGAAACCTTCTCATGGAAAAGGTGTTATTTCTAATATGATAAATAAAACACAGGTCAAGAAAAACTTTTGACAAAATCATAAAATATTTAAGTCTAGTTCACATTACAAAGACTTTGCTTCATGATAAAGATTGCACAGAGATCTAATAATTCAAAGGCTATAAGCCAAATTTAACATATGATTTTGCAACTTTTCAAATCACACTTTTATTGCTGTCAACTAAAAATAATTTACATTTTTGTGTTCGACTATGATTTTGGTTTGTATTTCTTCAATCATCTTTTGGCAACTACAATGGGTGATTTCAAGTACGGTGTTGAAATCTGGTGTTGGTGTTGAGAGCGTAAAAAGGCCGCTGAACCGAGCTCCAACACCGAGCTGGGTTCAGAGGAATGATACCGATTGCGTTATCGATAGCACATGATGTCACGCCTCTGCGCTGCGCTGCTAAATCATCTCAACTTCACGCGAGAAGTCTCGACGACGAAAATGAAATCGGAGAGAAATGCATGAAATTCTCATCGTACAGAATACCAATGTTATAAGTAATTCAAGAATTCGAAAGAGTGAACATTATTCTTCATCAAAATATATACAGCTCAAATGATTTGTACTAATCTTAACTGTAAAATCTAATTTTACGGGGATGTTTCATCGTGTTCACCGCCTGTTCACGAGCTTGAGATTGCCAACACCAACACCGAACTTGAAATCATGATTTTCCCAATCCCTGGGGATTGGTGTTGGTGAATGGGGAAATTGCACGTAGATCGTCAACACCAGCCGCAGTGCTGGGTTCAGCAGACGACATTCAACACCAGCATTCAACACGAACTGCCGGAAATACGTCATATTTTCCGAGGTCAATCCCAACACCAGCCTGATTTCAAGTACGGTGTTGTGGCTGGTGTTGGTGTTGTCACAACACCAACACCAGATTTCAACAACGTACTTGAAATCACCCAATGTAAGACAATCAAAATTCTAAAACAACAATACATATATATAAATGGTGATGGTAGATTTTTTTTCATTTTTGTTACTGTAATTATTTTGTTTTATCATCATCATCATCAATACACTAATTTATCTCTGCGTTAAATTTTCTGAATAAATGTCTGAAACATTTTCATTAGTGGGATTGCTGATTCTAAATTCTGATTTGTGCATTTAAGGCCAGACACAAGTACATGTACAATGTGTCATATAGACTCCAGAATAATAAATTAATGGTTATTGCTCAACAGGACATAAAGCTCCTTGGAGCTTTTTTTAATATTCATGATACAATTATACATGTACATTTGTACTTTTGACATGTCTGGGAAATGCTTATCACGTATCGAAACCATTAGTTTTTATTGTTCTTCATAATGTTGACATGCAACTGAAACTTACAATACAATTAATTATAACATAGAATTATATATAGGCATGGTGGCTTGTCATTGTTCACAATTCATCTACACCAGAGAAAGAAAATATAATTGGTGAGGTCGAAACTCTGTTTATCTGATGGTCAATAGGACTGGGTTTGCACTAACCCGTCTCTGTGGTCTAGTGGTTAAGGCATGACTGTTCTAAGCTGGGGCCTGTGTTTGTATCCCGGCAGAGACATTCTTTTGGTCTCAAAGTTGTGGGGAACTTTTTGATTTAAGCTATGCCTACCATCATTCTGTTACATTTTTCACAACATTTACATAAAAAAAAGAGTTTCCAAATGATGTTGTGCATGTCTTATTTCTCACACTTATATACCAAGACCATAGCAACTGGGAGTTTTTAAAGAATAACAAATAAGGACGAACATATTAACAAATCTTTACATGGAACTTGAAATCTATTTCCCCCCTTAAAGCAACCTTACAATGAAATCATGACTCTTAATGAACTGTTAGATAATATTGAGACTCTGCAATAAGAAGAAATTAGGAGGAAAAACTTACATTAGCGTTTTTATTCAGATGGATCATTTGTTCATAGTATCATTCATCCAAAGGTTCATTTATCCAAATTTGAAATGGGGTTCATTATTCTGAGAGATCGGTGGTCTGAAAATAAAGTTTGTTTTGTTAGATATTTTCATACTGATGATCCTTGTTTTTTTTTTAGAGAATAATGAACCCCCAAGGGAAATGCCAAAAAGACCTGATAAAGAGTTATTGCAGAGAGTAACTTTAAGATACTGGTAACATAGCAGAAATATTGGACCATTTGTTAGTGTGAACAAGGCTATTTGTTCCGCTTCTAAAGTTTTGCTTGTGTGTCTGATGACAACTCTTCTCAATGCTGAAACTGCTTATTAGATAGGACAATTGATTAAATCAAGGTTTCAACCACAGTATCTATCTTTCTATAGGGTAAGTTTAGGTTTTGTACTTTTCTTCTGAGCAGAGACATACCATAGTAATAATAAAAGATACAATGTATGCATACAATGTATCAATTGACAATTGTAATTCCTTGGATAACAAATCACAATGTTTTCTAGAAAGATAAGATTATATTCATAACTAATCAGCTTAGTTTTAAGGGTAATTTCATGATGAATACATTCATGAATTTGGAGAAAAAAAACAGATATAAACATTCAGCAATGACTGAAAGTTTTACTGAACTCAGAAAGGCAACAAAGGATTAAACCCTAAATACCTAATCATGGTAAAATTTCTTTACCGATTAGGAAAACAATTTAGTCAATCTTACTTGCATGCACAGTTTCAATTCTAGGAAAGCTCTATGAATGATATAAATATTAGATACAATAGACACAAACTTTTACCTCAGTGTAAAAATATTGCTGAATTGAGGGTGATAACAACATAATTAACCATAAATATAATTTGTTTATAAAGAAAGCAATCTTGATTATGTTGCCAATTTTATGGTTATACTTTTGCTGTTCAGAGAGTTATATATATGAATACCAGCAATCAAAACTAAATCCTGCTTCAAAGAGTAGAATGAAGACTGCCCTCTATTGGCGCTCTATTTGACTGTGTTTCCTATGGTCTTTGATCATTGTTTAGCAGCTGGAAGCAGTGATCTTCATTGCAGTGTTGTTATCCGATTTCCCAACCAGTATACGTAACTTATCACCAGTATTCTTGATCAGATTCATTGCACTGATGATGGACAAAAAAAGAAAGAAAGAAATTTGAAGAAAAATTAATAGAAAATGCAAATGACAATTGATCTGGTTCCATGCAAAGGGGCTGTGCTTCATAATTACATATATGCATTATGTGTGTAAAAAATAGTTTTAACAATTACTTTTGAGTAAATTATGTTGTGGAAATTCACATGATACATGTACTGCTAAGTTTTTTTTTCATTCAAATCCCATTTTCCTCTTATTTTTTCTGCGTATTAACTTTTATTTTCTTGATGATTTCAATTGTATTTTCTTCCATGCTTCCATGACAGACCATCTCAAACTGTATATCAATTACAGATATTTATCCTCTTTGGAATTAGGAAATCATTTCAATACAGGTACATAGCACAAACTTTCAGAATGAAAAATTAGAGTTAAAGTGGAATGAAACCTTTGGAATAAGTAGGCTTGTGTCGAAACAGAAAAATCAAAGAAAAAGAACAAAGAAAGTTTGAGAAAAATCGGACAAATAATGAAAAAGTTATGAGCATTTGAGTATTGCAATCACTAATGCTATGGAGATCCTCCCATTGGCAATGCGACAAGGATGTGTGATGTCACATGTGAACAACTTTCCCTGTGAGGGACTATAAAATACCCCTAAGATGTAATTTTTTGCACTTTCTTATGGTGATACAAACTCTTTATCCATGATGTATTTTTTAAAACTCGGTATTACATGCCCTCCTATAGAAAGAACACATGATCTACTGATAGATGTGATAAAAGAGGCAATTTAAGCAAAATATATACTAAAGTAATGGGGAGAGTTGTTCATAAGTGACATCACACATCTCTGTCGCATCGCCAATTTGAGGATCTCCATAGCATTAGTGATCGCAATATTCAAATGCTCATAACTTTCTCATTATTTGTCTGATTTTTCTCAAACTTTCGTTGATCTGTTTCTTTGATTTTTCTGTTTTCACACAAGCTATCTTGTTCCAAAGGTTTCATTCTCCTTTAAGAAGAACAGGGCAACCTATTACAAACTGTTCTTCAATATTAAACATATTCTATGTTGTTCAGTATTACTTTAAAATACAAGGGTGGTATTCTGAGATTCAATCTGTAACTTTTCTTATTTCATCTTTGCAATGAAATTTGTTCTCTATGATCACTTTTAATCTCTCAGATAAAATAAGAAATCTTATCAGAGAATTGAATCTTACGTATGTAAATATGATACGCAGCAGAGCAGTGCCTGCGTAGACAGAGGCGTCGATCCTGGGGGGGCAGGGGGGGGCGATCGCCCCACCAATGAAAATATTGGGGGGGGCAAACATATCGTTTTGCCCCCCCCCCAATAATTCCGGATGTGCAAAAATAAAATAAGATTGTAATGTTCAGCAAGCGAGATTGAGATACACAACTCGTTCTCTATTTCAAATCGTGCTCAAAATGTCCGCTTTTCAGATTGGAATACAAAAATTTTCAGCTCGCGCTTCACGCTCGCATCATTTCTGTAGCAAAAACCCATACTTTTCATGATTAAATAGGTGAATAGAATGTCCCGTTTTCAGTTCTAACCCTCAAAATAACTCCCGCTTCGATTTGCAATAATCTTTTGTTGGATATATATCTTGTTCTTTATAAAAAAAAAAAAGGCCATTAAACTGTCATTTTTTTCAGATCGAAATATCAAAATTTTCAGCTCGAGCTTCGCGCTCACATCTCTTTAGAAATGCGAGCTTTTAGAGAGAGATTTGTTCTTTTAGATACCAATCTTAATCATTGGTACCAAAAATGCTTAGAATATCAAGCTTTCAGGCCAGAATATAAAGAAATTTCAGCTCGCTCTCGGCACTCGCATTATCTGTGTAGTGAGATATGTATCCTCCTTATGAGTTACTATACAAACAGTCCTAAACAGGTACGCTTTTCCTGTTTTAAGGTCAGTATACTAAAAAATTTCAGCTCGCGCTCCGCGCTCGCATTAATTTGTTGGTGAGATACATGTCTGTATCTCATGAGTCATGTATACATATACATATATATATATAATATGCCTATGTTTGTGTGTGTGTGTGTGTGTGTGGGGGGGGTGTTTTGTACGATCGAGCGCCTTTGGAACGTTGATTCATGATTTTGCCCCCCCAATCTGGAAAATGGATCGACGCCCCTGTGCGTAGACATATCCATCATATATCTAACCATTATCTAACCCATGATGTGCTTGCACGCTTGTTACTTTGAAGAACAAATGCAATAAACTTAAAACAGGTTGGGGGTCTTTTTTATCTCTGTGATACTCAATTTCAACAATACTTCTAAGTTAATTTGTTGAAAAATAATGAAATGAAAATATAGGAAATTACATAGACACTCTAAGTACCTCTACTACTAACCTATCATAGTCTACCCCTACTAGACACTCTAAGTACCTTTACGACTAACCTATCATAGTCTACCCCTACTAGACACTCTAAGTACCTCTACTACTAACCTATCATAGTTTACCCCTACTAGACACTCTAGGTACCTCTACTACTAACCTATCATAGTCTACCCCTACTAGACACTCTAAGTACCTCTACTACTAACCTATCATAGTCTACCCCTACTAGACACTCTAAGTACCTCTACTACTTACCTATCATAGTCTACCCCTACTAGACACTCTAGGTACCTCTACTACTAACCTATCGTAGTCTACCCCTACTAGACACTCTAAGTACCTCTACTACTAACCTATCATAGTTTACCCCTACTAGACACTCTAAGTACCTCTACTACTAACCTATCATAGTCTACCCCTACTAGACACTCTAAGTACCTCTACTACTAACCTATCATAGTCTACCCCTACTAGACACTCTAAGTACCTCTACTACTTACATATCATAGTCTACCCCTACTAGACACTCTAGGTACCTCTACTACTAACCTATCGTAGTCTACCCCTACTAGACACTCTAAGTACCTCTACTACTAACCTATCATAGTCTACCCCTACTAGACACTCTAAGTACCTTTACTACTAACCTACAGTATCATAGTCTACCCCTACTAGACACTCTAAGTACCTCTACGACTAACCTATCATAGTCTACCCCTACTAGACACTCTAAGTACCTCTCCGACTAACATATCATAGTCTACCCCTACTAGACACTCTAAGTACCTCTACTACTAACCTATCATAGTCTGCCCCTACTAGACACTCTAAGTACCTCTACGACTAACCTATCATAGTCTACCCCTACTAGACACTCTAAGTACCTCTACTACTTACCTATCATAGTCTGCCCCTACTAGACTTGTACCATTGACTGCTAGAATCCTATCACCAACTCTGAGTTTACGACATTGGTTAGCAGATCCACCAGGTAGTACCTTACAGATATAGATCCCAGGAGATTTCAACACAGTGTGCTACAAAAGTAAAATAAAAATAGTTTCATGTAACAATATCCAATTTCTCTTTTAATCATTGCTTTGTCAAGCGTTATAAACCTTCCTACATTTTTCTTGGATATTGAGCAAATAATCACCATTAGTGAAGGTGATAGGTAAACTATCACTTTCGAGGCAAGGTGGATGTATGTATCTTTCAGAAGCGAGGCTGAGAAAAGATAGCTCGCCGAGGAGTTTGCATTGTCACCTACAATCAAGAGGTGATTTTATGCTTTATATTCCATATCTGAAACCCCTATAAAGATGAAACCAATATTCGTACTTCTCTACAATAAGGAATTTTGATTAAAACAAATAGGTTTCCTCATAAAAAAATCACTATAATTGATGCCTTTTTTTAATGCCAGTGTGAATGTAAACTACGTGCAAACATCTAGATCTTGCTCAAGCAATATGATTGTGACCTCACAAAGGAATTTTATCCTCACAACAAAGCAAATGAGAGGCAATTTTTGTGAAGTTCTACTAGAAGTGCGCATGTATGTCTGCAAGCACATATATATATATATATATATAGATCTTGCAAGATTGTCACTGCATGTGGTGGAGAAATATGGAACAAATAAAATTGAGGGGCAAAATAGTACTCAAAATAATCATGACAAGAGTGATGATAATTGATCCAACCACCCTTTATCACGTGACTGATTTTGACCAATCCCATAGCAAGATTCTTAGTTTGTCAAATATAAATAAAAATAACTATTTAGTCAAATGGAAGGAAGCAATCCATCATTTAATCAATATTGATGTATTTCATAATTTCTTTTATGACAAAAAACCCAACAATGTAAAACCAAGTACATAATGATTGTTGTCACAAGACCATACTCTCAAAAGACTGCAAACTTTATATTAACATAGGACATTATTGTGGCAATATATTTACTGGTAATGGAGAATATCCCAAGCATTCGGGGGGGGGGGGGGTGAATCTTAAATGAGTATTTTTACATCTGTGTGCAGGGTAGATGAAGGCCATTAGTGTTAGTTTGACAATCTCTTACCAGTCCATCAACTAGTCCAAGCCCAAGACCAGACTCTCCCTTCTCTAGATCCACTACAAAGACATCATCTATAGAATCCTTGCGTTGCCTGAATGATGATGATGACCATTCACTTTGAGGTGATTCATTGGTCCAACTCTCAGGAGTGGCAAGGCTACCTGTTGACTCTGATCCTGGGCGGTCTTCATGCCAGAAACTCAGGTCGCTGTTGTCTGTCGGGTATAAAGCATAACTGACATTAGAAAGAACTCTTTGGAAAAATGGAAGAGGTATTAAACTTTAATCTTCTTAACATCACCTAGGTTTTCTATTTGAACAGTTCATAGTTACATATCGAATCACAGCCAAGATAAATGAACCGTTTAGTGAAAAACATCCCTCTTTACAGTTGTATTTTGCTAGCTTTTAAATGTTCGGTAAAACAAGAGGAACACATCTGGCAGCAGTGCTGACTTTGAAAACCGCAATAGAATATTTATATACAAAAAAACAAACAAATCACATGTTAATACAATACTATGTTCATTGACCCTAAATGACATTTGAGCTTGATCATGTGACCTAGGACTTGTGTTAGATGATCAGTGATACTTGATTACACCTATGTCCACATTTTATGAACTGTATCCATAAACTTTTAAAGTTATGATGGAAACTCAAAATATACCCCCAATTTGGCCACAGTTCATTGACCTTAAATGACCTTGGTCATGTGACCTGAAACTCATGCAGGATGTTCACTGATACTTGATTACTCTTATGTCTACGTTTCATGAACTAGATCAGTAAACTTTCAAAGTTTTGATCGCAAATCAACAAATACCCCCAACGTAGCCAAAGTTCATTGACCCTAAATGACCTTTGACCTTGGACATGTGACCTGAAACTCAGAGGGGATATTCAGTAATGCTTAATTACACTTATGTATAAGTTTCATGGACTAGGTCCATATACTTTCTAAGTTACGATGACGCTTCAAACATTTAACCTTCGGTAAATATTTCAATGTTGACGCTGCCGCCGCCGCTGTCGGAAAAGTGGCACCTTTTACAGTCTTGCTCTGCTTTGCAGGCGAGACAAAAATGAAAGTCAATTTCTATGCCAACTTTGAGCATATCATTATCAAATTATTGAACAATGTACATTCACTTGCTGTGAAATTGTACTTTTCAAGTCTAAAGAATATGTTAAAATACCTTGGCAATCAATCCCTTTCAGAAGTTCCTCTAGCCCTTCTCCATCTAGATCCACATTGTTGTTGCTCATATTACTGCTTAGAGCTTCCCCCTTTTCTGCTCCAATTACTTTCTGATTTTCTTTACTGTCATTCACCACCCTTCCCTTGACTCCATTCTCCAGGGTCATCTCAATATCTTTGCCCTCCAGTTTGAAGACCTCCTGCTTGATCCTATCGCCTTGTTTTACTTCTTCCTCTCTCCTCTGTTTCTCTTCTGGGGATGATTCAAATCCTAATGGAGGAGCTATGACATTGAGGTTTCCATTGGTGGCTGCGGATGGAGTGCGAGGGAGCTGGAAGCCATTCAAAGCTGGTCTTGTCTTTGGTTTGGGAGGAGGTGGAGGTGGTGAGGAATGTTTCTTATGATCGGTAGTTGATATCGCTGATGATGGAAGAGATGGACTTTGCTTGGTGATGGTTGATGTTGAGATTCTTGGTGATGGAGGAATAGATGCAGGTTTGGGCGAGACTGGTGGCGGCGATGGTAGGAAAACTTCACCATCTTCCTCTAATATGACATCCTGAGTAATGTGGGATATACCATTCTCTATGTCCATCCGATGAGGTTTGGGTTTTTTATTCTTCAGGATTGGCTTGACAACATGATTCATCAGTGCACCCTTACAGCCATTCTCTGGCTTCCGATCTGCAACCATCAACCTACTACCGTGTCCATTCTCACTAATTCCACTCGTCAAAAGAGTTCTTGAACCATTTGTATCAGTATCAACCTTAGGTACCCTTGTAGCTACATTTGGCATTGATGGAGAGCTATAACTCTTGACAAGGGGTGGATGTGGCTTATGGTCTGGCAATGCAGAAAGAGATGTCTGTCTTCTGGCACTTGGCCTTGCTCTGATGTTCCTTACATTGTTGTTGACTTCTCCATTCAGAGATAATTCCTCCATGAGTTTTTGGCATCTCTGGTCGATTCCACCTTTCGCTTGATGAACTTTCACACCTTTCTCTTCCTCCATGTTATCATCAAGAATAGCCCCCGCATCTTTCTCATTTGTAGGCCAAGAAGAGCATCGAGATCTGATCTTGGGCATGACTGTTTTTTTCCTCTTGTCCCTAGATGGAATATCTTCCTCCGGACCTGTTGTCTCTTCCATTGATGACTCCTCATCAAACACCGGTAGATTCATATCTCCATGATCTTGAAGGAAGAAAACAGGAAGAAATGACAAATCATTAATTTAATGATTTGGGTTTTTATCAAATATAAATAAGAAACAGGGCCATTACAAAATGAATATATTTATCATATGAATAAGCCCATATATCTCATTTTGGTTTTAACGTTGCTGAGAGGAAATACACACTCTAATCTCAACATTCCAAATATTCTTACAGGATAGAGCTGTACTCTAAATATTATTACTGATAGTGTGTCCTTTGTTCGATAAAAAAATATCGGGTCATAACCAATAACATTATGACATTCACCCACGGTTGTAATTTAGTCCAGAGTGATATCATGATCTATATATACACACTTAATTATAAAAGTGAGGAGACATACCAGTCATGATTCTGATCACAGGAAAGTCATATTGTAATTATGTACTAGAATTCATCCAAATTTGCTATTTTTATTATTATATTAATATAATGTAATCAATAGCAGTAAGTGAACCTGGTAGACATCTATCAGCAATCTTATCTCCGGAAAGCCCTCCTAATGCATGTTTCCATCTCCTGATTAACTATGTAATTTATATTGACATTATCTAATTAGAAGCAATCAGGAGACATGACATTTACCAGTCTTTATTCTGATCTTTGGGAATTCTTTATGGAGCGCCTGAAGTATATCTCTGAATCCTGGCAACAGTTCACAGACATCACATCTTAGATCAAGTTGGAATGCATCGGTAGGCAGAACCAGAGGTGGATGATCATCAAAGCTTACCAGGATTTCCTCTGAACAGCAAACAAAAATAACAATAACAATAAAGACTGCAAATTTGCATTGCTGTGCAGAAAAAATGTATCCCCCCCAAAAAAAAAGACGAGAGAGAGAGAAAACACACATAGAAGAAACAGAGCCACAACTCAAGACAGTAAAAGAAGTAACATAAAACAAATTTGAAATATATCTTGACTAAAAAGAGTTGAAACAAAGTTGCCCGGAGTGCAAAACATGACTTTAGGTCAAGGTTTGTAATCATAATATTCTATGAAGCATATTAAGGAAACAATTCATCTCATCAATCAAAACTCTGAATTGTGTGGAACTGTGCTTCAAATACCCTTAAAATGAGGAGATTGAAAACAGATAGATGTGATCTATTGGTTGTGACAGCAAAGGAAGGTGGGATTACGCAGATAAAATTAAATTATAATAGATCATGGGACACCATACTTCCAGTAGGGAGGAAGGGAGGACAGGACAGTCATAATGTTTAAGATCTGAATATACAGAGAGATAAATGGTTATTTACTTATCATGAGAAAAAATGGACAAATAAATAAACAGAGAAACATGGTGAAAAGACATCTATATTGACCAATAAACAGACAGGCTTACAAAAATATAAAGAAAAGAAACAAATAAAGCAATGAGAGTAGAGGAGAGGAGTACAATGATATTGAATATGAAGGATAATGATATGCAAATATTATATAAGTAAATTATATCTAGTTATGATGAAAATAAACTTAACATATCATAGAGGGGATATAACAATTTAAAAAAAAAGAAGAAAACTACAAAATAAAGATGGCTTGATTGGAAGGAAATTAGATGTGATAAAATAAAAAAAAAACATTTGATATATAAACAATTAAAACCCAAACAACTGGAGATTTTGAATGATTATAAAAGTGCAGATGACGTTGGTAATAATGAAATATGTCCGAATATTTCCTAAAATGTAATATATGTTTACTATGGGGGCCTTACATGAAAATTTCCCTAGGTAGATACTGAAAACTATAAATATGAAACAGATCAAAGAAACATGAAAATCCAGACAAGAATTATTATGAGCTCTCATATAAGCAAGAAAAATAAAAATTTTCCAATCTGCCAGAGTTGATTTGCAGAACTTCATTTGCTGGAATAAAGTCTTTACAACTAATGTTGATTACAAAAGGCTTCTATTACATGTATTCAGATAATGAATTTGATCTAATACAGAAAGTGAGAAGAAATATCTTTGATTTCATTTTTTCCCTCCTGCTCAATGTTCTCGTCTGTTCCATGGCTCACATACAAAGCCTATTCACATTTCATTAGTGAGGTAATCTCAGGCATAGGCAAGGGTGACAATCATTTTTAACAGGAACACTTTACAAAAATATGAAGAATCCTACATATAAATATACCCCTAATAAAGAAAACTTGTAGGTGTTCTTATAATATCAACACAACAGATGAGTTCTGACATCCTACAACTTTTTCTTCAAATGATATATCATTTGACAGTTATGAACAATTTGAAGTAATGGGCTAAATCTGAGGGTAGTGACCCCTATCACAATGACTATAAGTTCTAATTATTAAGATGATTATCCCATTCAGTCATCATCCTATTCTTCAGCTGTGATAATTCTAGTACCTTTCAGCATTGTACATTCATCTTTCCTATCATTACCACTTATAATCATTGTCATTATTATCTTGATCATTCTGGTGGATATCTTTAGGTGGTTTCAGACCGCCTCGAAGTTCGTCAGTTCCAGGTATTCTCTGATCGGGAAATTTACCCCGATCAGAAAGTACCAGGTATTTTGGTAATGTGAAAGCAAACTACGCGTAATTTCCCTGAAAGAAAATACCCGCTAAATAATAGGTACTTGGCGAAATTACGAGAACTTTCGCGGGGATTTTTCCAAGGTCGCAGGTATTTTTTAGCCTAAAAATGTTCTCGTAATTTAACAGGGATTCTTGTGATCGAGGCGGTTTGAAACCGCCTTTATACTACAATGTATGAGGGTGAGCAAAAGGATAGGTCAAACAAGGCATGGAATCCAGTAGCTTGTACCAAGATAAGAAGGGGGGGGGTAGACTTTCTTCCTTCCTCAGCAAAATAATAATCATAATAACGGTTATTTATATGCGCTATACACACAAAGTATCACAGCGCTTACAATTGTCCAAAGTAAAATATAAATCTTAAGTAACAAAAAAGTATAGAATTGTATACATTAACTCAACTGCGTCCAGATGAGGCCTGGTGGCCTCTTGAGAAAAATCAGACAAGCACAATGCTGAAAACTTGCTTGCTGCTTCACCTACAAAATATTGAACCTGCACTCAGCTCAACATATGCATTGGAATAGCAATGAGAACCGTAGACACAAGGATTACAGACATTGCAAGTTTATTGATCTCATTGGATACTATTTAAAACAAATGATTGATAATAGGAATTTAGTATTGGGTATGAAAGATTCATATATTTTTGTTTACTCTTTTGTAGATGTTTTGACCCAAAGCGACAATATCCGATTTATGAGTAAAGAAGGGAGATGGGGCTAAAGATCTATTCATTTCCTATTATTACTTTAGGGCCGTCTGCACCATCCCGAGTTTTCAAATTATCGCGCTATTTCTGATCCGACAAATTATCCCGATCTGAACAATCTCAAGATTATTTGCAATGGAGACGCAATTATTGCGCTAGTTTGTAGGATTAATCTCGAGATTGCAATCCCAAGTCAACTTGGGATTATTTGCAAAATAGCGCGCGATTTTACGAATTATCACGCTAATTCGTAGGTGCAGACGCACTCGGGATTATTTATTCACGGCATCAGACCATAATGCATCGATGTATCGCTCGAGCAGGAATCGCTCTTCTTGCGATGGTGGAGACGGGGTTTCTTGAATCTCGAGATTAATCGCGAAGAGGGCCGATCGGGCTAAAATCTCGAGATTGAGCAAACTCGGGATGGTGCAGCACCGCCTTTTCAAACTTTTTTTTTTTTTTTGGGGGGGGCAGGAACTCTTTGTCTACCCTTCTTCACTATCTAGTATGATATCAAATAAATACTGGAATAAAGAAAAGACCATCATAAGAGACATGACCCTTCCTCTCTATCACAACCTGTCTTTGCCAACTCTTTGAGCTAAAGTGATGATGAGCAGTAGATTAAGGATAGGAAGTGTAGGGGTTTCCGACGCACCTGTTTTCAATGCAGCCTCTACTTCCTTGGGTGTTGGGAACCAAGCCCTGGGCCTGGGAGCCTGGGAACATCCAATATCATACTCGCTCAGCATCTGATGAATCTGGGCTGCGTTCAGCACTGGGAAGTCCCGTCGGATTGAGCTCCACTCCGCCTACATAGAAGACAAGAAACCCATCATTAACATCAGTTTGATACTTTCACTTAAATTCTGAACTAAATATCATTTACTACATAGAAACTGCAACTATGACATATTTCAAATATTCAACAGTTTTTATCAGCGAATGATTCTGTTTCCTTCACAGCATTGTGCAATATTTACCTAAAATCTACTTTCTTAATATAGGCCTAATGTTTATTTTCGATGCTATGCTATTTTCTTATGTAGGTTAAGGTGTGGGTCAGATTTTTAAAGTAAAAACCCTAGAAGTGAGACCTTTCTAAAATGATGTATATGTATGAATTACACATATGAAAAAAGATGTGTTAGCACCATAAGAAATACTAAACTGAAAGCTCTAGTCTCTGTTTCATCAGTTGTTCAGCTGGACTATGTCTTGCTTCACTTCACCTCCTATATAAAAGAAGTCATTATTCTACTCTGTACAGGGGACCTATGCCCCAAATACGCAAATTCTCGAATTTTACCATAAAAGCAACATTTATCAAATTATAGGTCTATGAATGATTGAAGATTTGAAAATAATCAGAATCTAGTTATCAACACATCCTTGACATTATTTTATAACACTATAAGAATCATGAAATATCCAAACCTCAATTTTCTGTTATGATACTTTGATTTAAGCCTATGGGACATAGCTCCCTCACAATGTGTGAGAGATGGCTAGCCATATGAGGATAAAAAAGTAAAACAAGTGGAGCGCCTCTGGCAATCTTGCCTGCATTGCGCGATTCAATATAGCAGCAGTGCTGACTTTGAAAACGGCTATAGAATAATCATTCATAAAAAACACCATTCATATGATGATAAAATAATGTTCACTGACCCTAAATGACATTTGACCTTGATTGAGTGACCAAAGACTTGTGTAAGATGATCAGTGATACTTGATTACCCTTATTGTCCACATTTTATGAACTAGATCCTTAAACTTTCAAAGTGATGATGACAATTCAACAAATACCCCCAACAAGGCCAAAGTTCATTGACCTTGGTCATGTGACCTGAAACTCACGAAGGATATTCACTGATGCTTGATTACTCTTATGTCCAATTTTCATGAACTAGATCCATATACTTTCAGAGTTATGATGTTTACAAAACTTAACGTTGGTTAAGATTTAATTTTGATTCCCCAAACATAATCTTAGTTCATTGACCCTAAATGACCTTTGATCTTGGTCATGTAACCTAAATCTCACAAAGGATGTTCAGTGATACTTGATTAATCTAACGTCCAAGTTTCATGAACCAGATCCATAAACTCTCAAAGTTATGATGGAAATCAACAAATACCCCCAACATGGCCAAAGTGCATTGACCCTAAATGATCTTTGACCTTGGTCATATGACCTGAAACTCAGCCAGGGTGTTCAGTAATACTTTATTACCCTTATGTCCAAGTTTCATGAACTAGGCCCATATACTTTTTAAGTTATGATGACATTTCAAAAACTTAACCTTCAGTTAAGATTTTGATGTTGATTCCCCCAACATGGTCTAAGTTCATTGACCCTACATGACCTTTGACCTTGGTCATGCGACATCAAACTCTTGCAGGATGTTAAGTAATACTTGATAACCATTATGTCCAAGTTTCCAAGCCCATATACTTTCTAAGTTATGATGACATTTCAAAAACTTAACCTTTTTGTTCACAAATTTTACATTTTTAAAGACCAACTTTTAAAGAAAGAAATCAAAATAAACATACGTCTACTTGAACACAATGAGACATGAGTTTTACATAGCTAAAACTGCAAAAAAGTGAAATTTGTGGCACTGTTTTCAAACTTATCGACCAGTTTTTATCTGGATATATTAATGTAAAAGATACGTGTCATCCTTAATCATTGAGGAGCCTATTTCAGCACATTTTCATTATTTTCTCTGCTCTTAATTACCGGATAAGGGTTTGGTGCATCTCAGTCCAATCAAGAATTCGACATTTCACAAAATTTTTGGCTCCTTGTGCGAAATAAGAAGCCCTTGAAATGGAAGAAATAGCCCCCCCCCCCCAATTCAGTAATCACTCTATCACTCTGTGGAAGAAAACGAGCTCTTAAAATGGTGTGATAATTGAAAATAAGGGGAGTGGCATAAAAATGGTCACTTGTGAATAAAGAATTGCTCTAATGTTTATCCAGGACTAGGAAAAATAGTATTCCACATAGAAAAATAGGGTGGGGATGATTGATACATCCAACTCGCAGATAATGAATATTCCCAAATACATGGAAGATACAAGACAATAATTCAATACTTGTTCTCATTCAATAGAACAAGGGATATGGAAGATCATACTCTTTTCAAAAGATAGAAACTGACATGTCCTGCATCAAATGTTGATTTATATCAAATCATAAATCTTACACTTCCTTCCATGTATCAAAAAGCCGAAAGTAATCATGAAATCTAGAGTTGAAGATGGATAAAGTGGATTGTGATAAATCAATTTCAAGGATAAATATTGTCTGCTAACCTGACAAGGGCTTATATAAATAGAACAGGAAAGCCTTACACAAAAGATGCACATTATATCAAACAAATATTGTCAAAATTGACAAAAATAAAGATAAACAAATAGATGAAAATAAAAAATGACCTCTTGTAATTTGAAAAGAAATATTGTTGGAAGTTACTTTTGCTCTGTATCTCACTCTTTGTTTTCATCCCCCTCTATCTGTGTCCGTCTGTCTATCTCTCTCTCTGCCTCTCACTCCCCCTCCATCTGTGTCTGTCTATCTGTCTATCTCTGCCTCTCACTCTCCCCTCCCCCTCTATCTGTGTCTGTCTGTCTCTCTCTGCCTCTCACTCCCGCCCCCATCTGTGTCTGTCTGTCTCTCTCTGCCTCTCACTCTCCCCTCCCCCTCTCTGTGTCTTTCTGTGTCTATCTGTCTCACACACTCTCTTTCCACCTGTTGCTCTGATATGTCATCACAGGAGGCACAAGAGGATAACAAATAAATGAAAGGGGAAAAATGGCTTTTAAAATTTCTTATTCAAATCATTTTATTGAGACAATCAAAGAATGATTCCACTATTTCATGATTGCCACCCTCTATCATTTCTATCTCCCTCACTGTATCTACCAGTTTCCTGTGTGAAACTAAAACCTGATGTGATGCACAAGACACTCAAATACAATGAGGGCCAAAGGAAACCAGCTTAATTCCCTCTCAGAGGAAAACATAAGAAATGGAATCAATTTGTTTTGTTTACATCAAGAACTTCACATTTTATTTCTATATCAAAGTCATTGACAATGTGATGTCACATCACTGGCAAGCTACCAGTACAAAGTTTGATCAAGTTTTGTTTTATGGACCCCCTTCTCCATGTGGGCGATACCCTGTCATAACACACAATTAAAATTTGATACCCAAGGAGAAGGAATAAATCTTGTTTTTGAAGCATTACACATATAGGCCTATACAAGAATAGTTTAGGGTCTCCATCCCCTCATCAAGCTATCACAACATATGGGAGAAGGGTGGGAGGGGGGGGGGGACAGAGAAGATGTTGAGGGAAGGGTCATCTTATTTTACCTGAGCAAGTTGGAGTTTGGGTGTGGCTAGTAGGTCTGTTGCCATGGAAACCTTCTGTAGGAAGCTAGCCTGGAGCTTTAGATCTTTTTCATGGATCCACATCTCTAGGAGATCCAGGTTGCCTCTGATCTGAGCTCCCTTAGACCACTTGAAGAACTTGCCCCCAACTCCTGTCATTCAAATCAAAATGGAAGTATAATGAAGATTATGCAAGAGTTAACCAAAAAATGTTGAGATTAAAAATCCTAGCAATGCTAACTGCTTGCAACAACCAGGGAGGAGAACATCAAATAATATAAACTTACAAAGCTTCAGACAGGGGAGCCTTTAAAAAATTGATAAATGCTGCAGGTCTATCTTTTCAAAATGATGAGAACTTTCACAGGGATTTCTCCAAGGTCTGGAATTGTTTGCAGTGTGAGAAATTGCGATTAATTCAGGTATGAGACAATAGAAAGATTTGTATCGAGGTATGCAAGATTGTTGTTGCTGGAACAGGAACTTTATCTGGTTGAGGCTGGTGAGTGGAAAATAGAAAATTATTGGGTATTTTGAGGTCTGAACAAGTTCTTGTATTCGCTAGGGTGAGAAAGCATCTACAACCCCCCCATTACAGTGACTAACCATTAATGTTAGGGATTGTATCTAAACCTTGATGTTACTAAGGGCAGTTTTTGGACACACCTTGCATCTCTACTTTCAGGCATTTGTACCTCTAAAGGAATCAAGAAGGAGCACATAATCAACAAAACAAACTTGAGTTTGGCTGCCCACAGCCAATCAATAATACCTCATAAAACTTCATATAACAACAGGAACAAACAATCCCTTAGAAGGC